>NC_064283.1:69310674-69347641 GCF_019186545.1 Solanum stenotomum | reverse complement strand
TTTCTCTATTTTCTACAAGTGTAGGTTCCGGCAAGTGAGCGGGTTTTGTAGTAAACTTGGGATTTGAAGTTCTTCCTAGATTTTGTGGTATGTCCTCATATGTCGAGGGCAAGACTTTTCTATTCTAGTTTTATGATAAGATTCTTGTAATAGACTTAATAGACTTCTTTTGATTGTAAAGGGCCGTGTCCCTAGTATGTTTTCACGTTTATGTCTAAGATGGCTAAGAGACTTAGTATTCCGCTTGTGTACTTTTGAATGATGTTTTTAAAAGTGACCTTTGAATCTTATGGGATTTTATTTAAAGAGTTTTTAATTCCACACTATTTTACATATCTAATGTGATGAATGCTAAGGGCTTGTATGAGACCTCCGAGAGGTCGAATACGCATGTTACGACTTGGGGGTGCTCTCGGGTCGTGACAATAAATTCATCAACGGCGTTGTTCGCTCCTCCCTAGCTCTCTTCACCATAACTTCCACTGTCATCGACTACAAGTTCTCACTATACGGACTCAATCCTCACACCGACGACTATCGCCTTACTCTCTCCGAACTACATCTACGATCAGCAAAGAGAATTCTAACGATGTGCGAAGCAAATAAAGGTATTTACATCAAAGCAGGTCAGTTTGTTGCTGCCATTAGGCAAGTATCAAAAGAATACTCAACAACACTTTCTTCATTACAGGATCATGCTATTCCTTTTCAGTTTGAATCGATTAAGCATGTGTTAGTTAGTAATTTAGGTTTAAATTGTTTATCGGAGTTTTTTTTCTCCTTCGATGAGGTTCCGGTTGCTGCTGCATCTATTGCTCAAGTACACCATGCTGTTTTAGTTAAAAGACCGTCAGGAAGTGGCGGTGAAGGTGCAGTATCCTGGATTGGAGTAACTATGTCTTTGTTGTCGAAATCAGTTGGATGGATCTTCCCTGGATATAGGTTCCAATGGCTTGTAACTGAATTTGAAAAATCTATTGCTTCTGAGCTTGATTTTATTGCAGAGGCTAAAAATTTGGAGAGGATTAGGGAAAAATCTGGAGATAGGAGAATATTTTGGTGTTGGAAAGTACTCAAGATACTTCCCTGTCATATTTACAGGAAGAACTATTGACAGTAAGTCCGCACTCGGGGAAGGAATGTCTGTTGAAGAAAGGAAGAACTTAAAGCAGGATTTGAAGTCTCTTAAAATGGAGGATATATCTTCCTTCATGGAATCTCTGCCTACCGATTTTCTCACAGTATTGCGGACCGATGGGCTCCTAAGATCTCTGACGAGCAAGTTGGTGCTCCATTGAGAGTCAGGTTACTAGCATATGCTGAATATGCACTATACGGACTTTCATTGAAGGCCGACTCTAAATCTGATTCTGCCATAGGAGTTGTGCTCTTTAGATTCAAGATTGGCCTCTGATACATCCAACTAAGACTCCTGTTTGGGATATTGGGGCTTGTTTCATGGCTAGAAAACATCAAACACAAGTCAACTAGGAGGTTTACAGATTTTCTTGCCTCAGCTGGTTTTGTGGTAAGGAGCTTGTACCGTCCTTTATTGACCGCATAATTAAGTCTGGCCAGTTGTAATAGTGAAGAAATTGTCTCATTTGCATTCATTCACTTCTTAAGAAGCTTTCCTAAACAAATGTCTTTAGGTGGTACACTATAACTCTAGAGAGGAAAGTCTGTTTCTACGAACTCCATCCGATCATCTTTAAGTGTTGTGTCATGTCTTATGTGTAGTCTTAAACTAGACGAAAACCTGTAAAGTCAATTCCAATTTTATAGTAATTTTTTCTCCTCCAAAAACTATTGGATCTTTTCTCTCATTGGCATCATATTCTATTATCTGCCAGCACAAGTAGGGATTGCCCTACATAAAAAAAATTGATTTCCCTTCGAGCATTTGTTAATGTTGTATCTCCTTGTTAGCGCAGCTATATAGACATGATTTTTACCAATTACAACAAGTACTTTTCAACAATATTTTAGCCAATCTTTCACATTAGAAACTTGTGACCTGTTGTCTTAACTGCACTCAGTAAAACACAACTAGATTTCTGACTCTCACCACCATATGCTGTTTGTAGAATGTGAATTTGCTGTGGTCGAGAATATATATAGGTCATTAAGCTCACAATGGGCTTTGGACTTGATGACAATACCCAAGGATTATACCGAGGGAAAATAGGTAGAATAGTGCGTATTAAGCACCATTTGATAGCTTATTATCGGAGTTATGAGGTTGTTGCTTTAACATATACTGCTAGAGGCTGCAGTAATGTAAACAGTTTTCACGAAAACTGATGATAAATAAGGCCATGGAAAAGCAATCTGGAAGTGCTTTGTCACTTAGTTATCGCAGAAAGAGCAAGAACTAGAATGACTTAAGATTCCAGGTATTCTACTCTTAGCTTCTTCAATGATGTCATTTAATCCTGGATCATCGGTAGAAATGGAAGTCAATGGCTTTTTACGCTCAGTTATCATTGGAGGTTTGATTAACAAGGCACTACTAGCTTGGGCAGATGAGAAACAGAAGTGTTTCTGTACGATGGGGGGTGAGTTCTTTTGCAGCTGTGCTGCCATGGGAATGGGATGAATCACAGTTACCATCTTCTGGCTCACAATGAGTGATGAAAAACAACACATGAAAACCAAGAAAGTTGCTAATTAAAAACCTGTGAACGTGATCATGCCAACTGTGTTTGTCCTTGTGACGCATGTCCAGATGACTGTTAAAGCTCATTGAAGGTTGCTATACCTCCTATTTACATCTTATTGTATTTGGAAGAGAGGACCGTGCTTCTTAACGTTCGTATAGTGCTGTAAATCTATAGCTATTTCAATGTAATTATGATGGTCTCTTCTTTCTCAACATGTATATTAGTTCTAATGACAATGATACAATTGAAGACATCTAATTTTTGATTTCTTAGAGAAGGATACTTAGTACTTTGTGACTATGACTGATGATTGTTCTCAAATGGTTTGGATGAAGGTACATGAAAGTCATATGCACATATACAAATACAACATCTGATGCAGTTTCTTGAAGTGAGAAGTAACAGAAATACTTGAAAATCAAGTCTATCTTGTGATATGCGCGATGAAAGAATCCAACTCTATTCGAGAAGCTCCCCCTTTCTCTGTGGACTGCCTTACAGCTTCTCCCAATTCTTCTGCTCTTTTTCTAATCAGGTCTCCTCCTTCTGATGCCATCAACTTCCTCACGACATTCTCAATAGTGGATGCACTTACTAGCTCCTCGCGTTTCTCCCATTCTCGAACAAACAGGCCTATTTTCAGTATTTCTGTCAAGAAGAAACCATTTATTGGTTGATCAGAGTGCATAGGCCAAGCAGCTATAGGCACTCCCATAGTTATACTCTCTATGCAAGAATTCCATCCACAATGACTCATGAACCCGCCTGTAGACGAATGAGCCAAGATTTCTGGTTGTGGTGCCCATTCTCTTACCACTAACCCGACCTCTTTTACTCTTTCCTTAAATCCTTCAGGCAACTCAACTTTTCTAGCTTCCCCTTCAAAGATATCTCCTCTATCGGCGTCTCTCAACACCCATATGAACCTCTGTTTACTCTGCTCTAACCCCATCGCGAGCTCCTTGATTTCCCTATCAGAGAAGGAAATTGTTGTTCCAAACGATATAAAAAGAACTGATCTCGGAGGTTGTTTGTTCAGCCACTCCAAACATATATCGTTCCTATTTGAGATATGATCGAGTTTAGTAGGCAGAACAGGTCCAATTGCCCATTTCTTCTTGTTCAGATTAGTTTCTGCTTGTTCCAACAAATCAAGAAACTTGCCTTCAATTACTTTGCTTGTGTTATGGATATCACCTGATCTAATATCCATATACTGATGCTGATAAGTCGAAAAGTCCCTGGCTTCATCTGCCATAATTCCTTCAAGGGAGGGTACCTTTTTAAGCAAATTTTCTTCATGTTGTATAGATATTCCACCAGATAAGCTTAGCCAATGGAATAAAGTGAAGACTGAAATGCAGTTAAATACATAGGATTCAACATTGGGCAAAGAAGAAACATCCTGAACATTATAAGACATTAAAGGATCATGAACAACAATGACTCGTCTTGCTTTTGATGAGATATGGCGTAAGAAAGAAGCAATGGGCTTGCGAAGAAGCATAGAAGCATCCCACGATGGCTGAAGATGTGATGGGAATTTGCTCAAGGCATTAAAGTCAGGTGATGGTGAGTCAAATTCAGGAGTTGGAAGGTCATGGAAGTGGACTTTGGCTATGTCTGAAGGATTTTAGGCGTTGGCTCGAATCCTAGCTTGACGACTATGAGTGGCCGAGCCAACATAGTAGACAGGAAAACCATAGGAGGAGATTAAACATGAAAGTTGAAGAAGTTGGTTGAGATGGCCTTGAGCTGGAAATGGAACCATAACTATAGGTACTTCATGGTTTGTTAAATTCTCACAGCTATACATGTACGACGACAAACCGGAGTTTTGTACTTCTGTTGGATCCTCTCCTGATTGAGTTTGTGTCATGGTAGAAGCTGGGAAACAATTTTCAAGTCTATGAGAATTGCTTAAAAGCAAACAAAAGAGAGTCTTGGCTATGAACCTTTCACCTTATTACAAGACAAAAAGACAAATTATATGACAAAAGTTTTGATGTGAGGATAGAAAAGTATGTGGTTCTGAAGTATTGTGAGCAAAGTTTTCCAAGCTAGTAGTAATCAACATTCTAGATTTTTCATTTCTGTTTGGGTAAATTAAAATGGTAAAAATAAGCCAAAAGCCAAAAACCAATCCAAACAGGCAAAGCCCCCGAACCTGATACCTCTGGTTAAGGATAATAATTGAGTTACAGAGTGTATTCCTCCAGAGTTTTGGGAATATTTGAAGACACAAGTATTACCCTTTGTTGGGAAAATCAGCTTTGATGAAATTATCAATTTTTTCTAGCGTATATGACAGTTTGAAACTATTAACTTTAGGTCCATTCCATCCCCTGGTGTTAGAGAGAGGAAAAAAGACTCCATTAAACGCCACGAGTCCATGGAATAGCTTGACAACAAGAACCAATGTATTAGGGTCAGCCAAGGAAATTCTGAACTTGTAACTAAGTATCTGAAAATTGGACCAACTGTTAGGCCATGGACGCGTAGAGATGAACATGTTACATGAGAGATGGATTCTTTCATAGTATTAATGAATAGCTGTATCAAGATTGTGGTATCAAACACTTTCAACCAACTATAGAATTCTAAAGAGCTGGTTTCATGGATTTGTTTTATTTATGCGTAGTTGATATCTCAGATGTTCACTCAACTACTAATACTTCTAATCACAGAATTCATTTTTTTTTTCGAGAGACCAATAGAATTACATGGAAATGGATACAGCACCACGTCCAAATAGAAGGACTATCTCTTTAAAATTAGCGTTGAGCAAGAGAGGTGGTTTCGATAGACTACTCTAAAGATGCTTTTTAACTCCAATTAGAACAAATAAACAGATTAAGGTAGTCAAACATTTATTCATGTTAAAACCAGATTAAGTATCTGTTAAGAGAGAAATGCAAAGCAATCATCTCATTGATAGGCATAAAAGTTTATAAGATACTGAACATTCCAAGATCAAATAAATGTAAGGTAGTAACCAAGATACTTGAAGATGAAGTCTATCTTGTGATATGCGCGATGAAAGAATCGAACTCCATTCGAGAAGACCCCCTTTCTCTGTGGACTGCCTTACAGCTTCTCCCAATTCTTCTGCTCTTTTTCTAATCACATTGCCTTCTTCTGATGCCATCAACTTCCTCACAGCATTCTCAATGGTGGATGCATTCACCAACTCCTCGTGTTTCTCCCACTCCCTCACAATCAGGCCTATTTTTAACACTTCTGTCACCAAGAAACCATTCATTGGTTGGTCGGAGTGCATAGGCCAAGCAGCTATAGGCACTCCCATAGTAATAGGAGGAGATTAAACATGAAAGTTGGACAAGTTGGTTAAGATGACCTTGAACTGGAAATGGAACCATAACTATAGCTACTTCATGGTTTCGTAAATTCTCACAGCTATACATGGACGACGACAAACCGGAGTTTTGTACTTCTGTTGGATCCTCTCCTGGTTGAGTTTGTGTCATGGTAGAAGCAGGGCAACAACTTTTAAGTCTATGAGAATTGTTTAAAGAGACAAGTATTGAAAACACACTTAAACTCAACATGAATCATTAGTTTTATTCCCAAGCTATTGACAGCCTTAAATACACCCTCGATCTTGCAACATGAGTGAAATACACCTCTAAATTCCCGCCAAGTTTAGGAGTGTTTTCAACACTTCTCTCAGCTTTTTATTAAGAACCCCTTGCTCCTACAAGAGTTTGAGACCACTTGCTATGTCATGTGGTAGATCGGGGTGTATCTTAGTTTAGTTAGTCAAGTAGAGTGTGTTTTTAAGGCTGTCAATAGCTTAACTAATAATTTGCGCCTCAAGGATGTTTTCTATACAGAAATCTATCTTGGCTATGTAACTTTCACCTTATTACAAGACAAAAGGACATTACATGACAAAAAAAATTGGATGTGAAAGAAAAGTATGTGGTGCAGATTGCAGAGGAATTGTGACCATTCACCATATTTTTGAAAACTAGTGATAATTGGTCTTCTAGATTTTTTTCATTTTTGGTTTCTCTTTTCAAGTATTTTGTTTACTTTATATATTTGTCTGTTTTTAAAATGATCTTGTAATGCTCCAGGATTACATAATATCAGAAAACACACACTGTCTGTCTAAAGGAGTACATTTTTTTTTTGGCATAGTTTGTTTCGATCCGATGTTTGATATTCATTTTGGAGTTTGACTAATCCTAATTATGGACAAAAAGTCTCACTTTGAAAGGTACAACACTTCATGCCAAAGGTGATTTCAGATTAAAGCTCGAACCTGATGCCTCTAGTTAAGTATAGTAATTAAGTTAGAAGTGTAATCCTCCAGAGTTTTGAGAATATTTGAAGACACAACAAGTTTTTACTATTTGTTGGGAAAATCAGCTGTGATGAACTTTTCAATTCTTTCACTGTGATTTCTCAGATGTTCATTCAACTACTAAAGTACTAATAGTTATTATCGCATAAGTCATTTTCTTCATCGAGAGACCAACAAAATCACATGAAAATAGCTACAACACCATATTATACAAATAGAAGGACCATCTCTCTTGCCAAGATGTAAATAGTAAACGCAAAAAGTAAAATGGAAATGAGGAAGTACATCAACCTTCAATGAAATTCACAGCTTCCTGGACATTCATCACAAGGGCAAGCACAATCACAATCACAATCACAATGATCACATAAACAAGTAACCAACAATTTTGTTTATTTTTCTGAATCAATTTTGATTAGTTGTTGAGAGCTAGAAGATGGTAACCGCAATTCATGTGATTCCCATGACAACACAGAACCTGATGTAGGGTCGATATAGTAAAGGTAGAAGGCAATAATCATGATAAAACCTATGGTGTTTTTCGATATGGCTCAAGTTTTAGAAGTGAAGGCGAGTTTGGTGTTATCAAAATGTTCAATTATTACAAGGCTTTAACAAGTGAATATATATAATGTCAGTCTGTTCATGATATTATTTAATTTACTGTCATGAACTAGAAACTATGCATTAAATATAAAGTTAAAATGCTAATTATAAACACATCTGAGGAGCAAGATCGTAATTGGTGTTGAGCATGAGAGGTAGTTTCCGATAGACAACTCTAAAGATGCTTTTTTACTCCAATTAGAACAAATAAACAGATTAAGATAGGCAAACATTTATTCATGTTAAAACCAGATTAAGTATCTGTTAAGAAGAAATACAAAGCAATCATCTCACCCATAGGCATAAAAGTTTAAGGTGGTAACCAAAATACTTGAAAATGAAGTCTATCTTGTGATATGTGTGATGAAAGAATCCAACTCCATTCGAGAAGCTCCCCCTTTCTCTGTGGACTGCCTTATAGCTTCTCCCAATTCTTCTGCTCTTTTTCTAATCAGGTCTCCTTCTTCTGATGCCATCAACTTGCTCACGACATTCTCAATAGTGGATGCATTCACCAGCTCCTCGCGTTTCTCCCACTCCCTCACAATCAGTCCTATTTTCAACATTTCTGTCACGAAGAAACCATTTATTGGTTGATCAGAGTGCATAGGCCAAACAGCTATAGGCACTCCCATAGTAATACTCTCTATGCATGAATTCCATCCACAATGACTCATGAACCCGCCTGTGGATGAATGAACCAAGATTTCTGGTTGTGGTGCCCATTCTCTTACCACTGACCCGACCCCTTTTACTCTTTCCTCAAATCCTTCAGGCAACTCAACTCTTCTATCTTTCCCAGTAAAGATATCTCCTCTATCGGCGTCTCTCAACACCCATATGAACCTCTGTTTACTCTGCTCTAACCCCATCGCGAGCTCCTTGATTTCCCTATCAGAAAAGGAAATTGTTGTTCCAAACGATATAAAAAGAACTGATCTCGGAGTTTGTTTGTTCAACCACTCCAAACATATATCGTTCCTATTTGAGATATGGTCGAGTTTATTAGGCAGAATAGGTCCAATTGCCCATTGCTTCTTGTTCTGATCACTTGCTACTTGTGCCAACAAATCAAGAAACTTACCTTCAATTACTTTACTTGTATTATAGATATCACCTGATCTAATATCCATATACCGACGCTGAGAAGCTGAAAAGTCCCTGGTTTCATCTGTAGCAATTCCTTCAAGGGAGGGTAGCTTTTTAAGCAATTCTTCTTCATGTTGTATAGACATCCCACGCGATAAGCTTTGCAAACAGAATGAAGTGAAAACTGAAATGCAGTTAAATACATAGGATTCCACATTGGGCAAAGAAGAAACATCCTGAACATTAAAAGATCATGAACAACAATGACCCGTTTTGCTTTTGATGAAATATCGCGTAAGAAAGAAGCAATGGGATCGCGAAGAAGCATAGAAGCATCCCACGATGGCTGAAGATGTGATGGGAATTTGCTCATGGCATTAAAGTCAGGTGATGGTGAGTCAAATTCAGGAGTTGGAAGGTCATGGAAGTGAACTATGGCTATGTCTGAAGGATTTAACGCGTTAGCTCGAATCCTGGCTTGACGATTATGTGTGGCTGAACAAACATAGTAGACAGGAAGACCATAGGAAGAGATTAAACATGAAAATTGGAGAAGTTGGCTAAGGTGACCTTGAGCTGGAAATGGAACCATAACTATAGTTACTTCATGGTTTGGTAAATTCTCACAGCTATACATGGACAATGACAAACTGGAGTTTTGTACCTGGTTGAGTTTGTGTCATGGTAGAAGCAGGGCAACAACTTTTAAGTCTATGAGAATTGTTTAAAAGAGAAGTATTGAAAACACGCTTAAAACTTAGCGTTAATCATTAGCTTTATTGACAGCCTTAAAAACACCCCTTTACTTGATTAACTGAACTTAAATACACCTGCAATCTTGCAACATGAGTGAAATACACCTCTAAATCCTCGCCAAGTTTAGGGGTGTTTTCAGCATTTCTCTCGGCTTTTTATTAAGAACCCCTTGCTCCTATAAGAGTTTGAGATCACTTGCTATGTCATGTGGTAGATTGGGGTGTATCTTAGTTTAGTTAGTCAAGTAGAGCGTTTTTAAGGCTGTCAATAGTTTAAGAACAAAACTAATAATTTGCGCCAAGTTCAAGCATATTTTCAATACAAAAATCAATCATGGCTATGTAACTTTCACCTTATTACAAGACAAAAGGACTTATTATATGGCAAAAAAATTTGGATGTGAGGAAAGAAAAGTATGTGGTGCAGATTGCAGAAGTACTATTGTGACCATTCACCATAGTTTTGGAAGCTAGTGATAATTGGTCTTCTAGATTTTTTTTCATTATTGGTTTCTCTTTTCAAGTATTTTGTTTACTTTATATAATTGTCTGTTTTTTAAATTATCTTGAAATGCTCCAGGATTACATAATCAGAAAACACACACTGTCTGTCTAAAGGAGTACATTTTTTTTTTTGGGCATAATTTGTTTCGATCCGATGTTTGATATTTATTTTGGAGTGACTAATCCTAATTACGGACAAAAAGTCTCACTTTGAAAGGTACAATACTTCATGCCAAGGGTGATTTCAGATTAAAGCTCGAACCTGATACCTCTGGTTAATGATAGTAATTAAGTTATAGAGTGTAATCCTTCAGAGTTTTGGGAATATTTGAAGACACAACAAGTTTTTACTCTTTGTTGGGAAAATCAGTTGTGATGAACTTTTCAATTCTTTCACTATGATTTCTCAGATGTTGACTCAACTACAAAAGTACTAATAGTTATTATCGCATAAGTCATTTTCTTCATCGAGAGACCAACAGAATCACATGAAAATAGCTACAGCACCATATTATACAAATAAAAGGACCATCTCTCTTGCCAAGATGTAAATAGTAAACGCGAAAAGTAAAATGGAAATGAGGAAGTACATCAACCTTCATTGAATTTCACAGGTCCAAAATATATAATAATTTTAAAACACACATTTCATTTAATTATATAAAATATTATAGTGCTAAAAATTTTAGGAACTTTTAATGTTACACACTTGAAAATTTTGAAAACTTGAAGGAAAAAACAAAAGAAAAAATAGTTGAAACACCAAAAGTGTAACTGATATCCACTTAGAGAGGTGCACCCACTCATCATTGTAGTATTATATGATACTTTGAACGTGGCTTCACACAGTTAAATTTAAATATTTTTTAAAAAAGATAACACTGCTATATATGATCTAGAGAGGGGAGCATGAGTTCATGTGAACCCACGGTACCCCCTTTAGATACGCCCCTGACTAAGGATATGACCTTAGATAAGAGGGTACAAAGGTTGCGGATTGGGGTAAAATGTTAGCAGGTACAATCAAACCTCTCTAAATTAATATAGGCGGGACCATGAAATTTTATTATTTTGTAGAGATACTATTTAATTGATAAATTAAAATTTATTAATTTAAAAAGTGTGTCGACACTGAAAAAATTGTTCAGGGATGAAATCTCAAAGAATTTGAAGGAATCCACTTGTGGAAACGTCGTTCATGAACTTAAGGTCATGATTAAAGATCTCAGTTACTACAATAAATGGACGTTACATGTCCAGAGGTCCAGAGCTTAGAACAAATTATTGATATCATTAGAAAAACAATGTTGATGATAAAGTTGAAGATGATACAATACCTTTGCAACCTGTTACGCGTAA
Organism: Solanum stenotomum; assembly: GCF_019186545.1. Classification (NCBI taxonomy): domain Eukaryota; kingdom Viridiplantae; phylum Streptophyta; class Magnoliopsida; order Solanales; family Solanaceae; genus Solanum; species Solanum stenotomum. The sequence continues at coordinate 69,336,335 of NC_064283.1, read as the reverse complement.
GGAAACACTTGCATCTAGAACTCTTCACAATTTTATGGTATAATTAGAAAAGACAACACTGAAATTTTTGGATGTAATAGGAAAAGTTAGAGATAAGCTTCAACTAGATTTAAATTTTAACAAAAAAAAGAACAAAATAGAATCATATTTCACTGAATTTTCTTAGATATATTTGTACTTTTAAAGAATTATTAATTTATAATATTAATGAGACTATATATTTATATAGGGATCTTCTGAAATATTTATTATCTTATTATCTTAATGAGTGATTTTTTCCATTGGCCCAAATCGAGATCAGAGGAAATTATTATCTTAGAGAGATTATTAATTAATCGAGTATAAATTTAGTAAGATTTTACTGTAATTGACATTTTTGCGCTTAATTTTCAACATGAGATTAGGCTTGGTGATAGTCCAAACACCATGCATGTATGTCGTAGTGTTAGTGTTATTCATGTAGTGTCTTGCTCTTCGATATTTGTTACCACATGTAGTTACAATTTTTTTAAAATTATTCTTGTGTGTTGATTTTCGTATTAATTGTCTGGCTTTCTTTGTTAGCAATATTTTCTTATTCATAATTATTTTGATTTAATATAGAGATTGCGCGTTTCTATATCAATTTTAATACTATATATAATAAAAATAAAATAAAACAAAATTAGAATGTGTCAGCTTTACTGGTCCATATGAGAATGTCCCCACAAACAGCTTTACCCAAATCCAAATAATACTAAAGTAGAATTGACGTGCCACCAGATTATAAATGATGTGCTGATTGAAATAAATACTAAACGTGTAACAATTTACCAATGAGGTGCGTGAAAATTGATTGAAATAAGGGAAAAGGGTAAAAAATGTCCGTAAACTATGTGAAAGAAATAAAAATGTCTTTCATTTATAGTATAACTCAAAAATATTTTTGCTGTCAATATTTTGGTTCAGAAATGCCTCTATAATTACTAAATGGGTCAAAAATGCCCTTTTCCGAATAAATATTTTTTTTCTTTTTAAATATATCTTCTTCCTAATTAACATATTATTAAAGAACACTGGTTTTGTTTTCTTTCTTTTAAAATCACTTTAACAAATAAAAATGTAGGAATTTTTTTTCTTCTTAATCTCATTTTATCAGTTAAAATAGAATAACTTCATGTACCCTTTCGACAGATAATATATGCCATACATATAAGATCATAATATATCCATCATAAAAAATAATTATAATAAAATAAAGAAATATTTTCATTTTTTATTTTTTCTAAATTGAAGTAAGATAAATAGTTGGTAATTTTAAAAATATTATTAGAAAAAGAATGTATTAAAAAAGAAAACAAATGATATATTTTATTTGGAAAATGAGCATTTTGACTCATTAAATAACAATAAGGGCATTTTTGGATCATAATATTGACAGTAAGGACATTTTTGAATCAAACTACAAATGAAGGGCATTTTTATTTCTTTCACATAGTTTAAGGGCATTTTTTACTTTTTCCCTTGAAATAAATATTAAACGTGTAGCAATTTCCTATTTTTAATTTGCTTGAAATAGATTTAATGTTATGATCCTATTATTAGTAGGATAATATGTATTCTGCAATGAATTTAGTCCTAATAGAAAAATGTTTTGTTTAATCGTAATATAAAATTACATTTATATCTTATAGTAATTTTTCATATGGAGGAAAATTTTGAACTTAAAAAGGACAAATAAGTCAATCAACTTTTTAAATGAGAGATTTTGCTAAAATAAGCTTTTAGTCTTTTCATGTGAACATTCATGCAAAACTCCAAAACATGTGCACCACATATTTTTTTTGGCCACATCTCCAAATCTTTCTAGTAGTATGTTGTATAACCTAGATCCAATAATTAAAAAATAATACTCCTTCCGTTTTAATTTATGTGACAATTTTCGAATTTTGAGATTCAAACAAGTCTATATTTGATCGTAAAATTTTCATTTATCTTTTAATTATTTTAATTTGTTAATTATTGTGACTTATAGTACTTTTTACGTAATTTACAAATATATAAATTTCATTTCAAAAATTTCGAAAAACGCAAATTTTCTCTCGAAAAATAATAAACACTACATAAATTGGGATAACCTCTTACATACATACATACAGTAGCGGACCCAGAATTATTATTAAGGGTGTTGACGATTGTAGTAAGAAAATGAATATAATTATGAAGCTGGTAGGACTTGAACACACAACCTCAAAGAATTTTACAACGCCTTTAACCACTAGTATATATATACACACTCACTTCAACAACATCTTCTACAAAAGATTGAACAAACTTCAAAGTTGTTTACCTTGTAGATTGAATATTGATAGCCCTGCTTCTAGCCATGACACAAGTAGAAAACCATGAATTTAGCAAACTGAAACAAGATGAAGTAGCTATACTTATGGTTCCATTTCCATCTCAAGGCCATCTTAACCAACTTCTCCAACTTTCATGTTTAATCTCCTCCTATCAACTTCCTGTCTACTATGTTGGATTGGCAACACATAATCATCAAGCCAGGATTCGAGCTAACGCGTTAAATCCTTCAAACATAGCCAAACTTCACTTCCATGACCTTCCAAATCCTGAACTAATTGCCTTTGAGACAATATGGGATGCTTCTATGCTTCTTCGCGATCCCATTGCTTCTTTCATACGTGATATTTCATCAAAAGTAAGACGAGTCATCGTTGTTCATGATCCTATGATGTCTTACAATGTACAAGATGTTTCTTCTTTGCCCAATGCTGAATCCTATATATTTAACTGCATTTCAGTTTTCTCATGCTATATTATGATGTGCTTATTTTTAAAGATTTCTGGCCAACATGAAGAAGAATTGCTTAAAAAGCTATACTCCTTTGAAGGAGTTACAACAGATGATGCTATGGACTTATCAGATTCTCAACATCCATATATGGATATTAGATCAGGTGATATCCATAATACAAGTAAAGTAATTGAAAGCAAGTATATTGATTTGATGGAACAAGCAGAAATTAGTCTGAACAAGAAACAATGGGCAATTGGACCTATTCTGCCTACTAAACTCGATTATATCTCGAATAGGGAGAATATATGTTTGGAGTGGCTGAACAAACAACCTCCAAGATCAGTTCTTTATGTATCTTTTGGAACAATAAATTCATTTTCTGATAGACAAATCAAGGAGCTCGCGATGGGATTAGAGCAGAGTAAACAGAGGTTTATATGGATGCTGAGAGATGCCGATAGAGGAGATATCTTTAAAGGGGAAGATAGGAAAGTTGAATTGCCTGAAGGATTTGAGGAAAGAGTAGAAGGGGTTGGGTTAGTGGTAAGAGAATGGACACCACAACCAGAAATTATGGCTCATTCGTCTACAGGCGGGTTCATGAGTCATTGTGGTTGGAACTCTTGCTTAGAGAGTATTACTATGGGAGTGCCTATAGCTGCTTGGCCTATACACACTGATCAACCAATAAATGGTTTCTTGGTGACGGAAATATTGAAAATAGGCCTGCTTGTTAGAGATTGGGGGAAACGCGAGGAGGTAGTAAGTGCATCCACTATTAAGAATGTCGTGAGGAAGTTGATGGCATCAGAAGAAGGTGACCTGATCACAAAAAGAGCAGAAGAATTGGGAGAAGCTGTAAGACAGTCCACAGAGAAAGGGGGAGCTTCTCAAATAGAGTTGGATTCTTTCATCGCGCATATCACAAGATAGACTTGGTTTCTTTCTAGCTCTTTCTACTTTGAATTTCACTTTTCAAGCAGTTTGGTTACTTTACTATTTTCTTTTAACTTGCTTTTTTATCATTGATCATTGAATGTTCTGTATCTGAAATTTTTTATGGCTCAGTGAGATGATTTCTTTGTATTTCTCTTACTGAGAGCACAACTTAACTTGCTTTTTTATCAGCTTCTTGGCTCAGACTAATATATGCTACCTTAGATGATTTCTTTGTATTTCTCGACTTTGAGAGTATACATCTAAACACCTCAATTGACAACTAAATACTTCAACCTGTCTCCATTGTGTCTCGTGAACACCCGATGCTAAAGTGACACTATAAATCTTGAAAGAGTTTAGATGATCATTTTGCAAGTTGGAGTGTACAACTGACACAGAGGAGATGATTGATGAGTTGAGGTGTCTAGATGTGCATACTTATGAGTATGAATAGGAAGCAACATAACACAAAGAAAAAGGAGATATGCAACGATGCACATTGTACACTGCTGTATTTCATTACATTATAGTGTGCTTCCTTATTTCATAGTTTCCTCACTACAGGAGAACTGCCACCAAAGGAATTCTCATTTACTCATTTACCTTGTTTATATTATAGATTATAAAATATTTTATGCTTTCACTCATATTTATCAAATTCCCCCCATATTAGATGGACCAAAAAGAAAACATGTCACATAAATTGAAACGGAAGGAGTAGATTTTTTCCCCTGCCTGTAGATTTATATAAACTAGTTTCATGGCACGTGCGTTGCACATGTGTATCACATATAGTATACAATGTTGTAAAATAGAATTAATATTACTAAATTAATGTTTTTAGTAAATAATTATAACAAAAAGAACACAGGACCAATGTTTTTAAATGATTAATACATATTGTCATAGAGTTACTTGTATTTTGAGATCATTTTGACCATATATTATTTAAACATTTCAAAATACATTTAGAATTTCAATATGGTGAGAAAGTGGCATTTCTTTAGTAGTATTATTTTTACTTTACTCAATTTTGTACACAAATCTAACCAACAAATTTATTTTTAAAAAAATGTCAATAGCCTTTCTTCTTGAGGTTATGAACTTAAATGATGGACACCATTTAAGTATAATTATTCTCTTAAAAATTCACACTAGAAATTTAGTATGTGCATGACACTAATAAGGATTACCATAAATATTTCAATATTTTATCTTTATACGTAATCTATTTTTTACAAAATATTATTACTCAATTAATATTTGAGGAAGACTATCATAGAGAGGTAATCTTTTAAAAAAAAGGGTACTTTGTTGTTAGAACGAATGATGGTTAAATAGAGGCTTGAGTGTATGCCAAATATTTAGCTTGATCAATACTTTGCTATTTATATACATTTAGTAGAATAATTTAATTTTAATATATGAACATTACCTTTGTTGAAAAATATTTCATTTCATTAACTTTCTACCTTATCGTTGTCGAATTGTAGTCTTTTCATTTTTTCTGCCGCATACATATCATATAGTTGTTGTCTAATGAAAGTATCTAGTATCTTATAGAAGTTTTATCGTGATATAAAATATTTACCTTTTCAATAATAAAAATTAATTGATGAATAAAATTTAAAGTGTTATTTATAGAATCCTTTATTTGATTTAAGAATATTTTATGACCAATCACTATTTTCTTATCTATATTTATATAGCTAGCAAGGAGTATATCTTGTGACATAACATTTTCTAAAATTAAAATGAGCACAAACAGGAAATTCATACTTAAAAAATTTCATACTCAATAAAAATATAAAAAGGAAAAAACATATGGAACAATACATAGCCATTGAAGAAGGAAGACGAAATATATGTTCATGCTACATTCACTATAGTGTTCCATTTGATTGAAATATCTTCCCACCAACACGTTACACTCTCCATTCATTCTTACTTACATATGTATTAAACAATTATATAATTATTATCATGATTATATTATCATATTATAAGTAAAAGTGAAAATCTATTTTTGAAATAGTGGATATAACATCAAGACTAATAATTCAATGGACTATGTTGATGCCCATAATTTTAGTAAAATTCGAAAGAAACTCCTTTGTTTGAGTGTGAAAGAATAAAAAATGAAAAAACAAAGAAGAAATATCTTACCCAAATCAAGCGACTTTTTTCACATTTGTTTATTATTATTGTCTTTCCCACAACTTTTCATCACTATTAACTCATGAAAATTGTAAGAAAAAATATGAGTGTGAATTGATGGATGATTTGCTACAATTTGTTCACTGACTCTTTCTTATGTGGTACCTCGAATTTCGTTGAATTTTTAACTTAATCAACTGTTCCAAATAACCCTTGAGATTTATTAAGAAGAAGAAGAATAGAAAACTTTTTTAAAAAATCGTAGTTGAAAAGTGAGAGGAAACCCTCTATTTATAGATAACAAATAGTAGTATGAATAGGTGCTAATAGGGCCTTGTCAGAAAAGTTACAACCTTTCAAAAAAATCATTGCTCATCTGAAAAGCCACAATTCATCGGAAAAACACAACCCTTTGGAAAAGTCACAACTCTTTGGAAAAATCACAACCCTTCGGAAAAGTCACAACTCATCGAAAAAGTCACAACCCATCAAAAAAGTCACAACCCTTTAACGTGAAAAGGTATTTACTTTTAATATTAATAAATTAATAAATAAAATAAATTGATTATTTTTAATTGGGGGTATTATAGTAATTTAACATTCAAGTTTGAGAGTTCATGCTTTTAAGGCAGTATGTGTATATGTATGTATAGATATTCAAGATGTCTAACACTAGTCTTGATACTTGTGTTTTTTCTGGCTGGATGTGTCGTAAATGGTAAACGCCTGAAGGCTGTTCTCATCCCTGCCGGGGGAGATGACAACCGTCTCTCCTCTCTACGAACACAAGAAGTAGCGTATACTGTCATTCAATAAGAGAGATGCAAAGAGCAACAGCCATCCCTGATACCAGCGAGATAAGTTGGATTACTGTATTCACTAACGTTGTCCTTCCACTATTATTCATTTCAGCCAACACTCCAGCAACCGAAATGTAGATGAAACCGCCAGCAGTGAATCCCTGAAAGATTATATTTGAAATAAGAGAGGCTCTCTTCTATGAACTCGACAAAAGTATCTCTACTGAATCTTGAAGAAGAATCTCACCTCAATCAATGACGAATGACCAGAATCCTGTCCCAATGTCAATGTCTACATAGCATAACAGAACATGGTTCAATCAAATGCAATAAGAACAGCAGAATATTGATCCATTAATACTGACCAGTGCATAACACAACATGGTTCAATCTTGAGGGAGCTCATGTGCGAGAAGAAACAAAGTTCTTGACCACCCACCAACTGATCCATGAAGGAGGAATGCACTTCCCAAAACCATCCCATCAGTAAAATTGTGCTGTACCATAACATAAATTCATCAACAGTGTTGTTCGCTCCTCTCTAGCTCTCTTCACCATAACTTCCACTGTCATCGACTACAAGTTCTCACTATACGGACTCAATCCTCACACCGACGACTATCGCCTTACTCTCTCCGAACTACATCTACGATCAGCAAAGAGAATTCTAACGCTGTGTGAAGCAAATAAAGGTATTTACTTCAAAGCAGGTCAGTTTGTTGCTGCCATTAATCAAGTACCAAAAGAATACTCAACAACACTTTCTTCATTACAGGATCATGCTATTCCTTTTCAGTTTGAATCGATTAAACATGTGTTAGTTAGTAATTTAGGTTTAAGTTGTTTATCGGAGTTTTTTTTCTCCTTCGATGAGGTTCCGGTTGCTGCTGCATCTATTGCTCAAGTACACCATGCTGTTTTAGTAAAAGACCGTCAGGAGAGGACCGTGCTTCTTAATGATTCGTATAGTGCAGTAACTGTATAGCTATTTCAATGTAATTACGATGCTCTCTTCTTTCTCAACATGTATATTAGTTCTAATGACTATGATCCAATTGAAGACATCTATTTTTTGATTTCTTAGAGAAGGATACTTTGTACTTTGTGACTATGATTGATGATTGTTCTCAAATAGTTTGGATGAAGGTACAAGAAAGTCATATGCACATATACAAATACAACATCTGATGCAGTTTCTTGAAGTGGGAAGTAACAGAAATACTTGAAAAGTAAGTCTATCTTGTGATATGCGCGATGAAAGAATCCAACTCTATTCGAGAAGCTCCCCCTTTCTCTGTGGACTGCCTTACAGCTTCTCCCAATTCTTCAAGAACATCTTTTATAGATGGTTAATCGAAATTTCCAAGTCTTACATGTGTTTACTAGTTCTGTTCAGTTCTCAAACAATTCAAAGTTGATACCTTGAAGAAATACAAAAGGATGAATATAGATAAGCCTGCTTCTACCTATCACAGGGAGGATACAACACAAGTACAAAACTCCGCTTTCATGTGTAGCGATGAGAATTTACTAAACCATGAGTTTAGCAAACTGAAACAAGATGAAGTAGCTATAGTTATGGTTCCATTTCCAGCTCAAGGACATCTTAACCAACTTCTCCAACTTTCATGTTTAATCTCCTCCTATGGTCTTCCTGTCTACTATGTTGGCTCGGCGACACATAATCGTCAAGCCAGGATTCGAGCCAACGCCTTAAATCCTTCAGACATAGCCAAAGTCCACTTCCATGACATCCCAACTCCTGAATTTGCCTCACCATCACCTGATTTTAATGCCTTGATATCTCCTCTATCAGCGTCTCTCAACACCCATATAAACCTCTGTTTACTCTGCTCTAATCCCATCGTGAGCTCCTTGATTTCCCTATCGGAAAATGAAGTTGTTGTTCCAAAAGATACATAAAGAACTGATCTTGGAGGTTGTTTGTTAAGAAAATGCAAACATATATTCTCCCTATTCGAGATACGATCTAGTTTAGTAGGCAAAACTGGTCCGATTCCCCAATTTTTCTTGTTCTGATCACTTGCTACTTGTGCCAACAAATCAAGAAACTTACCTTCAATTACTTTACTTGTATTATAGATATCACCTGATCTAATATCCATATACCGACGCTGAGAAGCTGAAAAGTCCCTGGCTTCATCTGTAGCAATTCCTTCAAGGAAGGGTAGCTTTTTAAGCAATTCTTCTTCATGTTGTATAGACATCCCACACGATAAGCGTTGCAAACAGAATGAAGTGAAAACTGAAATGCAGTTAAATACATAGGATTCCACATTGGGCAAAGAAGAAACATCCTGAACATTATAGGACATTAAAAGATCATGAACAACAATGACCCGTTTTGCTTTTGATGAAATATCGCGTAAGAAAGAAGCAATGGGCTCGCGAAGAAGCATAGAAGCATCCCACGATGGCTGAAGATGTGATCGGAATTTGCTCAAGGCATTAAAGTCAGGTGATGGTGAGTCAAAGTTAGGAGTTGGAAGGTCATGGAAGTGAACTTTTGGATATGTCTGAAAGATTTAAGGCGTTAGCTTGAATCCTGGCATGACGATTATGTGTGGCTGAACAAACATAGTAGACAGGAAGACCATAGGAGGAAATTAAACATGAAAGTTGGAGAAGTTGGTTGAGATGGCCTTGAGCTGGAAATGGAACCATAACTATAGTTACTTCATGGTTTTGTAAATTCTCACAGCTATACATGGACGACGACAAACCGGAGTTTTGTACTTCTGTTGGATCCTCTCCTGGTTGAGTTTGTGTCATGGTAGAAGCAGGGCAACAACTTTAAGTCTATGAGAATTGTTTAAAGAGAGAAGTATTGAAAACACACTTAAACTCAGCATGAATCATTAGTTTTATTCCCGAGCTATTGACAGCCTTAAATACACCCTCGATCTTGCAACATGAGTGAAATACTCCTCTAAATTCTCGCTAAGTTTAGGAGTGTTTTCAACACTTTTCTCAGCTTTTTATTAAGAACCCCTTACTCCTACAAGAGTTTGAGACCACTTGCTATGTCATGTGGTAGATCGGAGTGTATCTTAGTTTAGTTAGTCAAGTAGAGTGTGTTTTTAAGGCTGTCAATAGCTTAACTAATAATTTGCGCCTCAAGGATGTTTTCTATACAGAAATCTATCTTGGCTATGTAACTTTCACCTTATTACAAGACAAAAGGACATTACATGACAAAAAAAATTGGATGTGAAAGAAAAGTATGTGGTGCAGATTGCAGAGGAATTGTGACCATTCACCATAGTTTTGGAAACTAGTGATAATTGGTCTTCTAGATTTTTTTCATTTTTGGTTTCTCTTTTCAAGTATTTTGTTTACTTTATATATTTGTCTGTTTTTAAAATGATCTTGTAATGCTCCAGGACTACATAATATCAGAAAACACACACTGTCTGTCTAAAGGAGTACATTTTTTTTGGCATAATTTGTTTAGACTCTAAATGTTTTATCCGATGTTTGATATTCATTTTAGAGTTTGACTAATCCTAATTACGGACAAAAAGTCTCACTTTGAAAGGTACACCACTTCATGCCAAAGGTGATTTCAGATTAAGGCTCGAACCTGATGCCTCTGGTTAAGGATAGTAATTAAGTTAGAGAGCATAATCCTCCAGAGTTTTGGGAATATTTGAAGACACAACAAGTTTTTACTATTTGTTGGGAAAATCAGCTGTGATGAACTTTTCAATTCTTTCACTGTGATTTCTCAGATGTTCATTCAACTACTAAAGTACTAATAGTTATTATCGCACAAGTCATTTTCTTTATCGAGAGACCAACAGAATCACATGAAAATGGCTACAGCACCACATTATACAAATAGAAGGACTATCTCTCTTGCCAAGATGTAAATAGTAAACGCGAAAAGTAAAATGGAAATGAGGAAGTACATCAACCTTCAATGAAATTCACAGCTTCCTGGACATTCATCACAGGAGGCTAGTTTGGTGTTATCTAAATGTTCAATTATAACAAGGCTTTAACAAGTGAATATATATAATGTCAGTCTGTTCATGATATTATTTAATTTACTGTCATGAACTAGAAACTATGCATTAAATATAAAGTTAAAATGCTAATTGTAAACACATCTGAGGAGCAAGATCCTAATTTTCAGCTGGTGTTGTTGAAAATTCCAAGTTAGTTCAACATGTATTATTTACAAGGTAAAAATAGCTGGACTTGTGTTAAATTTTAATTTGCTTATTATATTGGATAACATGTCTACAAGTTCAAAGTTTCATCACCATTGAAGTCAACATGTATTTGATACTATAATGAATGTTTGCTCATCAATAATGGTGATGTTATCCAAATTAGTTAGCAAGTTTGAAAATTTCACATGTTTGCATCACATTTAACCATTTAAATAATACATGTACACGTCTGAAAGTTAGGATCTTGCTCGATCGTCATGTGTGATTTTAAAATTGGCATTGAGCATGAGAGGTAGTTTCCGATAGACAACTCTAAAGATGCTTTTTTACTCCAATTAGAACAAATAAACAGATTAAGATAGGCAAACATTTATTCATGTTTAAACCAGATTATCTGTTAAGAAAGAAATACAAAGCAATCATCTCACCCACAGGCATAAAAGTTTAAGGTAGTAACCAAAATACTTGAAATCGAAGTCTATCTTGTGATATGCGCGATGAAAGAATCCAATTCCATTCGAGAAGCTCCCCCTTTCTCTGTGGACTGCCTTACAGCTTCTCCCAATTCTTCTGCTCTTTTTCTAATCACATTTCCTTCTTCTGATGCCATCAACTTCCTCACAACATTCTCAATGGTGGATGCATTCACCAACTCCTCGCGTTTCTCCCACTCCCTCACAATCAGGCCTATTTTTAACACGTCCGTCACCAAGAAACCAGTCATTGGTTGGTCAGAGTGCATAGGCCAAGCAGCTATAGGAACCCCCATAGTAATGCTCTCTATACAAGAATTCCATCCACAATGACTCATGAACCCGCCTGTAGACGAATGAGCCAATATTTCTGGTTGTGGTGCCCATTCTCTTACCACTAACCCGACCCCTTTTACTCTTTCCTCAAACCCTTCAGGCAACTCAACTTTCCTAGCTTCCTCAGTAAAGATATCTCCTCTATCGGCGTCTCTCAACACCCATACAAACCTCTGTTTACTCTGCTCTAATCCCATCGCGAGTTCCTTGATTTCTCTATCGGAAAATGAAGTTGTTGTTCCAAAAGATACATAAAGAACAGATCTTGGAGGTTGTTTGTTAAGCCAATCCAAACATATATTCTCCCTATTCGAGATACGATCTAGTTTAGTAGGCAAAACTGGTCCAATTGCCCAATTTTTCTTGTTCTGATCACTTGCTACTTGTGCCAACAAATCAAGAAACTTACCTTCAATTACATTGCTTGTATTATGGATATCACCTGATCTAATATCTACATATGGACTCTGAGAAGCTCCGCGATCTCTGATTTTATCCGTCATAATTCCATCAAGGGAAGGTAACTTTTTCAGCAATTCCTCTTCAAGTGGAACAGACATTCCAACAGACAAGCATATAATACAGTACAAAGTGAACACTGAAATGCAATTAAATATATAGGATTCCGCATTGTGCAAGGAAGAAACATCCTGAACGTTATAGGACATTAAAGAATCATGAACAACAACGACTCGTCTTGATTTTGAGGAAATATCAGATAAGAAGGAAGCAATAGGCTCGCGAAGAAGCATACAAGCATCCCATGATGGCTCAAGATGTGATGGGAATTTGCTCAATGCATTAGGATCAGGTGCAGGGGAGGTAAAATCAGGTGTTGGGATATCATAGAAATGAATTTTGGCTATGTCTGAAGGATTTAACGCGTTGGCTCGAACCTGAGCTTGAAGATTATGTGTAGCTGAGCCAACATAATAGACAGGAAGATCATATGATGAGGTGATTAAACAAGCAAGTTGAAGAAGTTGATTGAGATGGCCTTGTCCTGGAAATGGAACCATAACTATAGCTACTTCATCTTGTTTTAAGTTGCTACTACACATGGACTTGGAAAAATCGGAATTTCGTACTTCCGTCTGATCCTCCATGTCTCCTGATTGAGCTTGTGTTACGATTGATTTATAAAAATCGAAATTTCGTACTTCTGTCAGATCCTCTCTTTGAAGTCTATGAGATTTGAACTTGTAAAATTTTGAAGTTGTTTTATATTTATGAAATAATAACATTGACTTACACAAGTTGTGCTGTGAAAGCAAAAAGGACAGGCAAACAAATCCAAACCATTGAAAATTTTAGTTTATTTAATGTCTTAATCCATCTTTTTAGTCTATCTTTGCCAGCCGCTCATCCCTCAATTATTGGCCGGTTTAAACTTTGATTTTGTTACGCTCAATAAGAAGTCCGAAAAAATGGTTTGGTGTCATACTATTACAAAGTCAAGTCGTTTTGTCCAAGTTATTATATACACAAACATATAGTTAGACCTATCTATAATGGTATATTTTCTTATGGAATTGATTTTTCATGTTATATTATATTTTACCATATTATAATCAGTACGCGTTATATAAAATTATATCACTATAACGATCTTATTTATACATTAATTGATTTTGTCTTTAACTACAATGATGTTATTCTGGTTGAATTTTATATTGAAAGCACTAGCTCTGACTTTGGTATCATAAAAAGCCAAAGATAGAAATAAAATATCTAAAATATTCTGTAAAATATAGTAGTACAGTACTAGACTAGTTGTGAATTTATTAATAATATATTATAGCTTTTTAAAATTTTACTTAATGAAATATGAATATCTTTTGAGATATTAAATTTAAATATTTTATTTTCCTTTTATAACATAATGTGTTTAGTAACTATCAGTGAATATAACTCAAATCTTTTTTATATACCAACATTTTAGTAAGTTACCATTTTCATTACACATCAGGTAATCTTAATGATTATATCAACAATAATAACAAATTCAATGTAATTTCATGAGTCGTTTTTGATTAACCCTCGACGAATATCTCCTCCTTTATCCGGACTTGGAACTGACAATGTGAACGAACTCATCTACAAACTCATATAGGTGGAGTTAAATTCCATTTTAAACATATCAAATTCCATTAATATAATTTCAAGAAAAATACTAAGTAGAGATAAGATCTGCATATTTGGGAAGTGCACCATCATAATGTATGACTTGGAACCAGGGGCGAATTTAAGTTAAAAAAAATGGGTCACCTGAGCCTGTGGTCATCCGACAAAATTCGATATAACTACTTGTATAATTTGTAAAATATATCAAATAGCAACTAAATGAACCCACGGTCACAAATAATTGGATGGCTCACTGGTTTGAGTGTTTGTTTTCCACTGTGAGGTTGAGAGATCGATTCCCAATTACTACATTCCAGCAGGTTCCATTGCAAGCAAACCCATTTCTTCCTTCTTTTTCGTTCTTTCAACTGAAATCACCATTCTTAGTAACCAAACTAGCAAAATCAATTATAATATTTTAGATCTTATCTTACGTGCAATGATCAACGGTGGCTCAACACACAAGTGGTTTGAGACAAAATCAAACCAAAGCCTTACACTTTTAAGAAAAAATAATATTCTTTTTAGGGTAAAGGGATATATATACACCAGAACTATCGTAAATGGTATGCAGATACCCTTCGTTATACTTTTGGGACATTGGTGTGATCTCTGCCGTCCAAAAAATTAGAGCATATATACCCTTTATACTAACGGATATACACGTGTCATAATCTTATCCGTCGATCCGATATTTAATATATCAGATCGACGGATAAGATTGTGCCACGTGTCCCTATTTAGTCTTCCGTTAGAGTGAAGGGCATATATGCTTTAGTTTTTTTACAGCAGCGGCACCAATGTCCCAAAAATATAACAGAAGGTATTTACATACCATTTACGATAATTCGAGGATATATTTGTCCTTTTTCCCTTCTTTTTATAAAGTCTACTTTTTAAATTTCTTGAGATGCAAAATTGTATATTTTCTTATAATTGGATTCTTTTGATAATTATTTTTCAATCAATAATTCATATAACCAATGCATTTTATCTTCCTTGAGACGTAGTACTCTAGGTATATCAAATTTCTTCTAATAACTTTTTCTCTTAATAATTTTTTTTTTGCAAATGATATTTAATATTTTTCTTATGAAAAAGTTATATCTATTATTGCTAAGATAATTGAGGTCCTTCAAATTTAGAAGCCTAAAGTAGTTGCCTTTTTTTAAAGGGGCAAAGCCGTCCCTGACAATGGTGCACCCGTCTTCTTGAAATCCTAGATTCGCCTCTGCTTGGAACATGTTATCAAATGCTAAATTATCCATTTTCTCTAAAGTTAGGCCATCTCAATCAGCTTCTACATCTGTCTGTCTAATTTCTTCTTATGGTCTCATTTTTTACTATGTTGGCTTAGCCAAGTACAACCATCAGGCCAGGGTTCGAGCCAACGCCTTAAATCCTTCGGACATAGCCAAGATCCCCTTGATTTGGGACACTTGTATGCATCTTCGCGAGTCCATTGCTTCCTTCTCTAGAGACATTTTGGCTAAAGCAAGATGAGTTGTTGTCGTTCATGATTTTTTAATGTCCTATAATGTTCAGGATATCTCTTCCTTTCACACAAGCAAACATTTCAAAGGTCTGAATTTGCTCTTATCCTCTTATCTTCACACATTTTCAAAGGTTTGGATTTCCTATTCTATCCTATTACATAACTACATACTCACTCACACGCTGACACATGATTCGAGTAATTCAAAGGGATTTTGATTGAATTTGCTATAACTTGAATGAAGATGGCGTGTTTCTGCTAACCTTTTGTTCACTCTACAAACACTTCAAGAACATCTTTTATAGATGGTTAATCGAAATTTCCAAGTCTTACATGTGTTTACTTCTGTTCAGTTCTCATATAAATACAAAAGGATGAATATAGATAAGCTTGCTTCTACCATGACACAAGCTCAACTAGCAGATCACAGGGAGGATCCAACACAAGTACAAAACTCCACTTCCATGTGTAGCGATGAGAATTTACTAAACCATGAATTTAGCAAACTGAAACAAGATGAAGTAGCTATAGTTATGGTTCCATTTCCAGCTCAAGGACATCTTAACCAACTTCTCCAACTTTCATGTTTAATCTCCTCCTATGGTCTTCCTGTCTACTATGTTGGCTCGGCCACACATAATCGTCAAGCCAGGATTCGAGCCAACGCCTTAAATCCTTCAGACATAGCCAAAGTCCACTTCCATGACATCCCAACTCCTGAATTTGCCTCACCATCACCTGATTTTAATGCCTTGAGCAAATTCCCATCACATCTTCAGCCATCATGGAATGCCTCTATGCTTCTTCGCGAGCCCATTGCTTCTTTCTTACGCGATATTTCATCAAAATCAAGACGAGTCATTGTTGTTCATGATCCTTTAATGTCCTATAATGTTCACGATGTTTCTTCTTTGCCCAATGCTGAATCCTATATGTTTAATTGCATATCAGCTTTAACTTCCTACAGTTTGATAAGCTTATTTTTTGGGATGTCTGACCAACATGAAGAAGAATCGCTTAAAAAGCTACCCTCCCTTGAAGGAATTATGACAGATGAAATCAGGGACTTATCAGCTTCTCAGCAACGCTATCTAGATATTCGATCAGGTGATCTTAATAATACAAGCAGAGTAATTGAAGGCAAGTATCTTGATTTGCTGGCACAAGCAGAACTTAATATGAACAAGAAACAATGGGCAATTGGACCTATTCTGCCTACTAAATTCGATCATATCTCGAATAGGGAGAATATATGTTTGGATTGGCTTAACAAACAACCTCCAAGATCAGTACTTTATATATCTTTTGGAACAACAACTTCATTTTCCGATAGAGAAATCAATGAGCTCGCGATGGGATTAGAACAAAGCAAACAGAAGTTCATATGGGTGTTGAGAGATGCCGATAGAGGAGATATCTTTAAAGGGGAAGATAGAAGAGTTGAGCTGCCAGAAGGGTTTGAGGAGAGATTAAAAGATGTAGGCTTAGTGGTAAGAGAATGGGCACCACAACCAGAAATATTGGCTCATTCGTCTACAGGCGGGTTCATGAGTCATTGTGGATGGAATTCATGCATAGAGAGTATTACTATGGGAGTGCCTATAGCTGCTTGGCCTATGCACTCTGATCAACCAAGAAATGGTTTCTTGGTGACAGAAGTGCTAAAAATAGGCCTGATTGTGAGGGAGTGGGGGAAACGCGAGGAGTTGGTGAATGCATCCACCATTGAGAATGTTGTGAGGAAGTTGATGGCATCAGAAGAAGGAAATGTGATTAGAAAAAGAGCAGAAGAATTGGGAGAAGCTGTAAGGCAGTCCACAGAGAAAGGGGGTACTTCTCAAATAGAGTTGGATTCTTTCATCGCGCATATCACAAGATAGACTTGTTTGTGTTTTGTTTAACTAGAATTGAGTCCACCAATTGTGGATGTATGCCTTTTGTTTAATTAAGTACTTGTTTGTGTTTACTTTTGTTCAATTTATAAGCATTTCAATAACAACCTTTATGGATGATATATCACTTTCCAAGTCCATCTTCTGTTTACTTTTGTTCATTCTCATAGACTTCAGAGTCATTACCTTGAAGAAATACAAAAAAAGTTGATTATATAAGCTTTTAATGTACCATGACAAATGCTCAGTCAGGAGACAGGGAGGATACGACAGAAGAACGAAATTCTCTTTTTATTCTTCCTTGTGTAGCTGTGAGAATTTACCAAACCATGAACTTAACAAGTTGAAACAAGATGAAGTAGCTATCTACCTTTATGGGGTAGATAGGTTGTTTTCGATTGACCCTTGACAACCTTCCTCCTTTATCTGTATGTGGAACTGGCAATGTGAATGAACTCATATAGGTGGAGTTTAATTCCATATTAAGAAATCAGGTCAGGCTTAGTCAACTACAACAATCAGGTCAGGGTTCGAGCCAACGCCTTAAATCCTTCAGACATAGCCAAGATTCACTTTCATGACCTCCCAAGGATTTGGGAAATCTTGGCTTATTCGTCAACAGGCGGGTTCATGACTCACTATGGATGACATTCTTGTTTAGAGAGCATTAGTATGGGAGTGTCAATAGCAGCTTGGCCCTATGCAGTTTGACCAACCAAAAAATGGTTTTTTGTAAGGTAACATGATTAAAGTTTTGTATTTAATAATATATCATGAACACAATGTTTTATCAATTAACACGATACATATTTACAAAACACTTACATTTAAATAATATCTATTTATCTATACTATATTAAAAGCGCTTAGAAATGTTGTTTGAATTTGCCCTTTATTCAAAAGATCCTACCATATACAAAAATATTTAAAATGTTCTTAAATTAATGATATTAATGTGACATAACACTAAACTATTCATAAAAAAAAGTTAGGTAGTATTATTTATAATTACATCATATTTGTTTAATGAGGTACAAAAATGTTATTAGAAACCAATTTTAGTAGTATGGGAAAAGATGGTATTACAAAATTTAATATTCGTATTTTATAATTACACTAACTTTTCAATATATAGTGAGTATATGTTGCTGCTCACTAAGGACGGAGCTGTATTTAGGATTTCGATAAAATGGATGTACGGTTACGAAAAAATGTATTTTAAATATAAATTTGATCAATTGGACTTTTTGGTTCTTAATATGAACCATTAGATTATAAAAATTATAGGTCCAAAATATATAATAATTTTAAAACACACATTTCATTTAATTATATAAAATATTATAGTGCTAAAAATTTTAGGAACTTTTAATGTTACACACTTGAAAATTTTGAAAACTTGAAGGAAAAAACAAAAGAAAAAATAGTTGAAACACCAAAAGTGTAACTGATAACCACTTAGAGAGGTGTTACTCAAAAAGATGAGATAGATAAAAGATTTAAATTATTATTCTCACTTAGAGAGGTGCACCCACTCATCATCGTATTATTATATGATACTTTGAATGTGGCTTCACAAAATTAAATTTAAATATTTTAAAAAAAAGATAACACTACTATATATGAGAGAGGGGAACATGAGTTCACGTGAACCCACGACACCTCCTCTAGATACACCCCTGACTAAGGATATAGCCTTAGATAAGAGGGTACAAAGGTCGTGGATTGGGGTAAAATGTTAGTAGGTACAGTAAAACCTTTCTAAATTAATATAGGTGAGACCATGAAATATTATTATTTTGTAGAGATACTATTTAATCGATAAATTAATATTTATTGATTTAAAAAGTGTGTCGACACAGAAAAAATTGTTCAGGGATGAAATCTCAAAGAATCCACTTGTGGAAACGTCGTTCATGAACTTGAGGTCATGATTAAAGATCTCGGTTACTGCAATAAAATGGATGTTACATGTTCAGAGGTCCAGAGCTTAGAATAAATTATTGCTATCATTGGAAAAACAATGTTGTTGATAATGTTGAAGATGATACAATATCTTTGCAATCCATTACGAGTAAGGAAACACTTGCATCTAGAACTCTTCACAATTTTATGGCATAATTAGAAAAGACAACACCGAAATTTTTGGATGCAATAAGAAAAGTTAGAGATGAGCTTCTACTAGATTTAAATTTTAACAAAAAAAGAACAAAATATAATCACATTTCACTGAGTTTTCTCAGACATATTTGTACGTTTAAAGAATTATTAATTTATAATATTAATGGGACCATATATTTATATAGGGATCTTCAGAAAATTTTATTATCTTATTATCTTATCGAAATGAGTGATTTTTAAAATTGGCCCAAATCGGGATCAGAGAAAATTATTATCTTAGAGAGATTATTAATTAACCGAGTATTAATTTAGTGAGGTTTTACTGTAGTTGATATTTTTGCGCTTAATTTTCAACATGAGATAGTCCAAAGCACCATGCATGTATGCCGTAGTATTAGTGTTATTCATGTATGGTCGTTTGGTAGGCCGCATTAAAACAAATAGTTCATGTATTATGTATGGTATTATTTAGTACTATGTTTGGTGGGAAATTGGGTCTATGTATAACTAATCCATGGACTACTTATACCTTCTACATGGTATTATAGGATGTATTTCTAATAGGGATAAGAGTCAGAAAAATACCCAACTTTGATCGAATTTGTTGTTGCGATACTAAACTTTCATGTGGACCTATTACCTCCGTAGACTATTTAATACCGTATTTTAAACATATATATTTGTCCACGTGAACATAAAAAATAATACAAAATTATAAATAGTAATGTGTCCACGTGGGCACATATATACCTTTAAAATACACTATTAAATAGTTCAAGGGGTAAAAAATACGGTATTAAATAGTCTAGGGAGATAATAGGTCCTCATTAAAGTTTAGTATCGCAACAGCAAATCCAACCAAAGTTGAGGTATTTTTCAGATCCTTATCCCTTTCTAATACCTTCCATTTGGAGGTATTAGTAATACATGAGATATAATACCATGTGATAAGTCTATGTAAAGACAAAAATATCCCTCAAATCATTTTAATTATTTTGTTTATTTTCTTGATTTTATGTTTTATATTTGTACTAGTAAATTTATTTAAATAAATTAGCTGTTGACACCCAATTTTGGACCTCCACTATATAAATTAATCATTTCGAGCTTCTTCAATTTCAAACGATTTAAAATAATTAGTTTTATAAAATTTCAAAAAAATAAAATAAAATAATAATAATAATAATAATATTGTTTGCAAGTTATTTTAACTAGTTTTGCGAACAGTTCAAGTTTACTCATCGAAACTCAACCGCCTACCGTTCCCAAATGAATGGAGCTGTAGAGGTCGCCAATAAGAACATAAAGAAGATTTTGAGGAAAATGATTGATAATCGCGGAGGTTGGCATGAGATGTTGCCATATGCTTTGTTGGGTTACCGAACGACTGTCAGGACATCAGTTGGAGCTACTCAATATTTGCTGGTATATGGAATAGAAGTAGTCATACCTGCAGAGGTTGAAATACCTTCATTGAGAATCATCCAAGAAGCTGAATTGAGTGATGGTGAATGGGTTCGCAAGCGGGTTGACCAACTAACATTGATTGATGAGAAGAGAATGATTGTCGTTTGTCATGATCAACTTTACCGACAGAGAATGATTCGTGCTTTCCACAAGAAAGTAAGAGCTAGGATATTTGAAGTCGGTCAGCTGGTCCTTAAACGCATTTTCCCTCACCAAGCTGAGTACAAAGGGAAATTTACACCAAATTGGCAAGGACCTTATATGGTTCGCAAAGTGTTATCTGGAGGTGCTTTAGTCCTGTCAGAGATGGATGACACCAAATGGCCGAAACCAATCAACTCAGATGCTGTCAAGAGATATTATGTGTGAAGTTTCAGTTTGTATTTTCTTGTCATTCCCTGTAATCATTCTATTCGCTTGTAATTGTTTTGTTTAGAATCTATCCTTATGTAATGAACTACGTCTGACCTGAATTTTCAAGAATGAGATACGTAGGCGGCCTATGTCGGTCTCGGTCACCCCTTTATCCCCTTTTAATAGTTTTCTTTGTATCTGAACTACGTTTGACCTGAATTCTTAAGAATGAGATACGTAGGCGGTCTATATCGGCCTCTGCCGGTTTCTTTGTAATTTTCTTATTTTTGTTAATCCTCGAGAAAGGGAACTATGTTTGACCTGATTCTTGCCTCAATGGGATACGTAGGCGCCACAAGGGCTCGGTCATATCTCTCGTAAGATTTCTATTTTTTCTCTTTATGATAGAAACTAGGACAAAATTTTTGAGAGAGACTAAAAAATTCTTAAGAAGAAGATCTTTTCAACAAACTAAGACTGAAGTTACTTCGAGAACTGCAGTTGGGATAAGATTTTTGAGAAGATCTCAAATATTCCGTGATTTGCTAACCAACAGTTCGAGATAATCCAAGATAGTTAACTGGGACATAAATTTTAAGGATGGTCGCAAAATTTCAACAGGGTTTATCGGCAATTTAGAGCAACTTTGAATACTTCCCAGCAAGTAATCAGATAGATCTCGAGACATCACTGTCACGCCCCTTTTATTTTCCCTCAAAATTTATATATGTTTTGAAAGAAAACGAGTTTCTCCAATTAAAGTGACATTTTGAAAAGGGATTATTTTATTATTCAGAGTCGCCACTTGGAATTGAGTTTTCGTGTTCCAAGTCACCTTATTATTTAAACCCCTAATCAAAAGGAAATTTGACTCTTTATTTTTATTGGTCTGTGAACTAAAAATTCGGGTAAGGAATTCTGTTGACCAAGGGGAAGGTGTTAGGCACCCCTCGAGTCCCGTGGTTCTAGCACTGTCGCTTTATTGACTATATATATGACTTAAATTAATTTTTTGAATATTATATTATTAGCTTAATAAAAATGTTATTTACCCTCATTCTTTGATTTATTTCAAACCTATTTAAGACTACTTTATTCCATTAATATACGTTCATTAATTAAAAATATGTATATCACATAAATTTATTTAAACATAATAATAAAATAAAGTTAAGAGATGGATATTTATAAATCTTGTAATGTCCTGTAATTTCTTTTCTTCTCCTTTTTTTTCATGTATTTGTATTTTTTTTTATTTGTGGATAGAAAATATGTAGGTATCTAATTGCTAGAAATTAGAATTTGTATAGGATTGTATTTTTTAGTTAGATTTAGAATAGAAATAAAATTTTATGTGATTTGGAATTAGTTTTAGCAAGAAATTCTAAATAGATTAGGACTTATTTTTAGGAAGATTTTTCCTTTTTATTTATTTATTTATTTATTTTGCACGTTTTTTCCTTACTTTTTTTTTCTTTTTTTTACAATTTTTTTTTTATTAATTTATATTTTTATTATTATTTTTATTTCATTCTGTCTCTTCTTATTTTTTTTTATTTTTTATTTTTTACGTTTTTTTTTTTGACATTCTGTTTCTTCTTGTTTTTTTTTTTCCTTTACTTCTTATTTTCTCTTCTTTCTTTATCATTTTTTTTATTATTATTCTTTTATATTCACATTTGTTCTTTTTTTTTTATGCTTTCTCGCCCTTTTTTTTTATTATTTAATTTAGTTTTCCTAATTATTCATTATTTTATTTTTTACCATAAATCTCTAAATAATATTCATATATCCTTTTAATTAAAATTCGAATTAAAACGATAATCATCTTAACACTTATTATAAAGACAAATTATTTTTAATATATTAAAAAGACTAAAGCATATTCCACAAAAAAAAACTTTTTCTGAATCACTAATCAATTAAATTAAAATATTATCTTCTAATCACATCGATTAATAATCAATTTAAGTAATGAACATGCGATTAAACATATGAAATTAATATCTAATTATCACAAACAAAACACACTTATTTCTTCTTAAATTATGAAAAAAATAACATGAAAGCTAAAACAAAAAAAAACATCGAACATTGTTCAAGAAAACATTGAGAAATTCATGAGATACATGTTTTTTTTATTTTATTTTTTATTCTACAAAAAAGATTAAACATATAGTTTACATGAAAACAATTCAAAATAAAATAATATAAATAGGCTAAGGCAAGAACGCACCTTCAAATTGTTTTTGACTAAACAATGAAGAACAACGTAAAAATCTACAGATTTCCAAAGTTTAGCAAGGCTAACTTTAAGATCCACAAACTTGGAACCCCGAACAAAACCTCTTAACTCTAGACTTAATTCTCAAAAGAATAACTCACTTTTCTTCTCTTTGCTTTTGCTCTAGTTTTTTTTTTCTCTCTGTGTATGTGTGTCTGCCTGTAATCTCTCTACTGAGCGTGTTTTTATAATATTTTAGGTGTGAGTCTGGTTGAGAATTAAAGGAACGTGAAAGAGTGGAGAGTTTAGTTTGAAATCTAGTTGAGAATTTTTAGGGTTGAAATAAAGGAATAGAAATAGTAATATAATATTAACAAAACAAATAATTAAAAAAAATAAAAAATAAAAAATAAAACAAACAAAAAAAACGAGAGTAGGCAAACGTGTATTGTAAATTTTTTTTTAGAAAAGATCGTGTGCAAGAGAAAAAAAAAAGAATAAATAAAAATAAATAGAATAAAAATAAAATAAACTAGATGGGAGAAGGATTTTTAGGAAATAAGTTAAGGAAGTTGGGGATAATTATAATAAAGGGTAAGGTAATTTGAAATTTTTAGGACTCTTCTTTTCTTTTCTTTTTATTCATACATTTTTCTTCTTTTTTTTTTTTAATAATATATTCTATTATTATTATTATTATTATTATTATTATTAAACTAGATAAAAGTTGAAGAATTAAAACAAATACATCAAATTCACAACTTTTTATTTATTTATTTATTTAAACTTTAAACATAAATGAGCTTTATAATTTGTTGTAATTTACAGATTTATTTTTTTTATTTTAAATATAACCCTATAATAATATTTAAGTATTAAAATTGGGTGTAAAATCTTTATGTTTTGGTAAAAAATTAAGTGTTTACAATCACCTCCAAATGACCTTCATTAAGCTTGACGTGACGTGACATGACACTTGGCAGTGACTCTTTCCAAACATTACTTTTGAAAATCTATTTTCCTTAAAAGCTTTTCATTCATGTTCTAATTATTTTACATAAACATATTTTGTCTTATCTATCAAGACGCGGGAGATCGGAGAAATCAATCGAAGATAGCAAGACAAGGAGCAGACAACCGCAGAGATCGACACAGATCAGTTCATTTTAAACTAACAATTTTTCTATGGATGCAGGAAATATTTTATGTTGCTTATATCAAAGATTTTGGAACATGAATAACATTATTTCATTCAATTCCCAACAAAGCGAAGATCATAATGAATATTGCGACTATGTTCGGAGATGGAACAAACGAAAATCATGAAGAGAGCAATATTATTATTTTCCAGCAACTAGAGATACCTGGAAGACGTTTATCTGCATTATATTATCAGATATAATAATATTCTTACCCTGAATGTTATTTATATTGTATTTTTGAATGAGACGATACCACTACTCGGAGAGTCATTTATATCGTATTATCAAATAAGATGATACCACTACTCCGAGGGTCATTTTTATTTATATTGTTGGTTGAGACAATACCTCCATCCAAAAGATACCCAGGAGATCACATATGTTGCTCGGTGAAGCATTATCTTCATTCGGTATCAGAAAGGCATTATCAAAAGATTCATGCATTGCGGGAAAAATGTCATGCATTGCGGGAGAAATGTCATGCATAGCAGGAGGAAGAAGGGCATGCATAGAAAGAGGAAAAAGTCATGTATGACAAGAGAAAGATTCATGCATAGCAAGAGAAAGATTCGTGCATCGCGGAAAAGATGTCATGCATCGCGGGAAGAGATCCACGTATTGCGGGAGAACATTCATGCATTGCAAGAGAAAATTCATGTATCGCGAGAAAAAAGATTCATGCATTGTAAGAGAAGATTCATTGCGTGAAAAAGATTCATGCATCGAGTGAAATGAATTCATACATCGCAAGAGAAGGATTCATGCATAGCAAAAGAAGGAGTTATGCATCGCAGGAGAAAGATTTACTCATCACAGAAGAATCAACATCAACTGCATCATTTTTCTTTGCAAAGACGACATCAAGAGAACTATCAACATATTACATCAGCCTATTTTATTACTTTGACATCAAAGGAAGAGTACATTGAAGAATTATATTACAAATATGAGATACAAACTTTATTTTCTTTACGTCAAACTGGAGGAAGTTGACGTCAAACGTCCAAGGAGAACAATTAAGAGTCAGAACGGTGCAGAAGGCATCAAAGAGGATGCAGCACAACGTGGAACTTTTTCTTAG
>NC_064283.1:69217750-69306028 GCF_019186545.1 Solanum stenotomum | reverse complement strand
GGCTCAGACTATATTTCTTTTAGCTAGCATATGAGACGATAGAAATAACAACTATATATATATTTTTTTTAAATTTAGAAATAACAACTATATAACTGCAAGCAAATAGATATTCAATCACTGCATAGCTTTTCTAAAATCTCTCCATTGGCTGCAAAGACAAACTGCAATTGCTTATTAATGTACAATATTGTATCAGAAGATTGCAAGTCAAGTATGAAAAGTGGAAAGAAACAATTTGACAGCAATTACATTTAAGAAACCTTATCTTGACAAAGTAGTTATTTGTGTTTTTGTTGGTGCCTCACAGCATGTTATGCTGAAGGAAAGGTTTACAGGACCCTCTAAATTCTGAATAAAATTATTATTTTCCAGTATTTGTTTTAGTAATCCTGACAAGAAATACACTTTACTGAATCTCAGCATGGCAAAATATGGAACAGCAAATTATGGGGCATGTATTGATTCTACCTTCCGTAGAATAGCTCTTCCATTTGGTTTATCCCCATTGGGAGAGTCAGCAGACACTTCATCCACTCCATCCTTCTCGTGAGACAGTTCCTGGAGATTCTCATCAGCATCATTATCATCCTTCAATTTTGTGTAGTGCATATGATGATGATGGTGGTGACCATGACTCCGTTCATTGACTCCTCCAGAAAAATCTTCAACATACCTCACAAGCTTCACAACAATAAGAAAGAGCACAATTCCAGCTGCCAAAACAAAAGTATAATGAAACATTCAGCAGTTAAGTCAATGATCAAGCCAGGATTCAAGCTAACACATTAAATCCTTCAAACATGATATTTTAAATCCTTCATATCCTTTTACATTTGCTGTCATGTCATCCTCAGTAAGCACCATGAAGCTCACACTGGAGAACATCTGGCAAATTAAAAGGCAGAACATGATATTTTAAATCATAAATAAGCGTTTTCTTCCTTTGGAATATTTGAATGCTACAAATTCTGATATTTCCTATTTTGTGATAATGGAGCAAAACCTCCCCAGTATGTTTCATGCAAAACTAAACATACAAATTTCACAAAATGAATGATGAAATTTAAAAGCAGAATCATGTCCAAGAAACTTACCCAAAATGGACAATCCAACAGAAAGATCCTCCAATGAATGGGCGTGTGAATGACCAAAGTGATCATGAAGATGGTCATCATGTGAGTGGGATTGTCCACCACCTAAAAGAAGTAATCTGTTTGGTAAAATTATTCAATGCCACAAATAGTTAAAGGCAACAATATTTGGGTTTAGAAGATAGACACCATATATGTCTGATATATCACCTTCCTTCTCTAAGACGAATAACTATATTCTAATAGCATCTTTAAGGATATTTTCTTCTTGAGAAAGTAGCATCTTTAAGGATATGCATACCTACTAATTAGATTATTATTTCCTCCGTCCCAATTCATTTGCTATATTTTGACTGGACATTCTCAAAAGAAAGAAGATATTTGGCACATCGAATAAAATACTGAATTTGGGATAGTTTGATAGGTCATGAGTTTAAGAAAGAAAGAAAACTCTTTGACGAATTGGATAAATATTCATATGAAACCAAAGGCAACCTTTTACAAAACAGGTTTCTCAATATAGAAAAGTCCCCATCTTATTAGAACGGACATAAAAGGAAATAGTGCCAAACAAATTGGGACAGAGAATTATTTTTTCCCAGAAAATGATGTTGAAACTGACTTACAGTCTTAGCTCAGAAGAAAAAAATTGCAGCTAAGCCACATGTATCAGCACAACATTAGGACAAAGACAAGAGCACAACAAAGTTATTCAATCTCTCCAGCATGAACTAGACAAGTGAATTGAGAGTAGTGAAAAGTGGAAAGGGGAGTTACCCAGGCACTCAGGGGAAGCAAGTTAAGCAAACCTGCCTTTGATGGTGTAAGCTAATGAGTTTTAGTGGGCTGGTGGCTTCATGGTTAGACATCTAAGAAGCATGCCTGATGTAAAGACATCTCGCTTATGTCATTTTAACAGTTATTAAGCTAAGTAAATGATGGAGTAGAGCTAACAGTTTATGGTATTTAAAGGTAAGTGAACCAAAAAGCAATATGCAATGTTACTTCTTCATTAATTTAAGATTAAGAATCGTACCAAAAGCATGTGGCAATTGGTGAAGGAAAGTATCCCCCAGCATGGCTCCTCCCTGTATAAGTCATGAGGTCGGGCAAGAATGAGTAAAATTTCACCCTAGTAAATAATTTTAGAAACAATAGTCCAATAACTGTACTAAGCATATACAAATGAGTTAGTATAATTTCAAATCGGAAACAGAATTCATTTAGTAGGCAGCATTCATATGAATGGTAAGACAGATATCCTGATAAATTTAAGGATCAATTTCAGATATATGGAAAATAATAATGCAAATAAAACTAAAAATTGCCAGCATATTGTTCAATTATAACTAATAAGTTAATTCACAAGCAGAAGATCGTCTATTCAAAATGAACAAACATAATAATCCTTTTAGACCTTCCTCCAATAGAATTTCTATAACCATTTCACTAACTGAAGCCATTTGTTACATTACTAACAATTAATACTGGATGGAAGGAATATGAGCAACACACCTTTCTGATTACCATGGCTTCTGGTTATTTAAGAAAGTGATTTTCAAATAATTGATCATTTTACAGAAGTTCTCTTCGGATGTAACTTACGGTAAACTATTCAAGGAGACATATAGAAGTAAGAACTTTGTTAAAGCTGTTAAAATTATGAAGAAAAATAAGTTGCAAATGGAAAATAGAAAAGCAACTTCTAATATAATAGGAAATAGACCTTTCTATCTATGCAATCACAACTTGTTCTAATTGTTAAGTTAATCAATGTACTTCATTTTTATCATCCATTTGGAGAAAATTGTAACTGTGGCATAAATATTTGTATTCCATTATGCAAATACTAGTTTGGCGAGTATTTGCAAAATAATTGAATTTCAGTATACAAAACATTGAATAACTGAAATACTGGTTGACGGTGTATTTCAAGTAAAATATTGGTTTCGCTCACAAATGTTCAACTTTCATAAATCTTTTCCAAGCTGAAGTTAATGTGCGAACACAGTTTCACCTCCCACAAGCATTTTTTCAACTTGAATACAAAGAAACAGAATAATTTGAACAAACCACAGAAGATATTTAGGAACTTTAACAATAAGAGATCATTCTCACCCCAAATAATGCCAAAGAAGAAGGCATAAACATAATTATAAGAATTTGAGCTACTTACTAAATATTAAAGGCAAAAGAATCAGGCAGATAAGGGAAGCCAAGCTCACCAATAGTGAGTAACCCATTACATTGACCCATAGACCTGTCAATGAAACCAGAGAATAGCTCTCAGTGACAACTAAAGACACCCTTCCCAGAGATCTATCAAAATGGGTTCCATATGTTGTGTGCCATTAAGAAGGTTTTTCATGTATATAAAAAAAATGAGTATAATTATGAAGCTGATAGGACTCAAGTCTCAAAATAGAATATTTACATATATACTTAGATGAGAGACTCCAAACTAACTGACTGACTGTCTATGAAGCCTCTAAAATACTGCGATGGATGTTGGGACAGACCCCACGACATCCTAATAAAACAAAACTTAAGAGAGCAAAATAACTGAGTCCTCCGGAATGCAAAGAGGCTCACCACTGACTCTGAAGTACTCAACTGGATCAACAATGAACCGGATGCTGGCCCTGGGTACCTGTGTCTGCATCATAATAAGATGCAGGCTAACTGGCATCTTTTCAAGCTTAAGTTGTGGTTTAGCTTTCCAGCTCGCATACTCGTACATTCAATGTACTTCATGAATAACTGAACTCAATATATAAAGCAATAAGACACATGCAATATATAAAACTTGTAAAAATTAGTGTAAACAACTTAGTTCGTTAAGGATAAAACGATAACTAACTCGACTTTACTTATATAAAAGTAATATAACTTTTGTGGGAGCTTCTTTAACCGACAATCACCACTATGAGCCCTAGTGGTGATACAACGTTTTACCTCACGTTGCCCAAGGACCATCCTATACCTTGCCGTGATATAGGAAGCTAACTTTACCAAGTGGATCCACTAGCTTAATCTTATGTAATCATCTAAAAAGTATGACCCGTTAAATCCCATGTTGGCTACATGGTTCTTATGGAGAGTTGAGTTAATATGAACTCGTGTCCCCAATTCGGTGCTCAAGACTACTCCCAAAAATACTTAGCTCATAAGTGTTTTAAACACATCTTTCTTTATTTGAGATAATTACTCAAAACTTTGCCCGAAGGCTCACTTGGAATCGATGTTCCTTTTTCTTGAAAACTAGCCCAAAGGCTCTTTTGGAATCATAGTTCCTTTCTTACTCAAATGTAAAAACATTTAGAAACTTCTTTGGGAATACATAGTTCCCTAATAACTTTTGAGAAATGAACTCAACTTTAAACTCTTTACTCAACTTGAAACTCTTGACTCTTGACTCTTTACTCTTTACTTGACATGAAACTTGAGCCTTAAAATGAAGTTAAAAGATTCAATAAAGATTCTTGAAAAGCTTTAGAGACTTGCTTTGACTCCCTTCTTGAACTTCTAGACTCAACTCTTAACTTCACTTGACTTGGAAACTAATTCTCCTTGAATTGGAATTATGAATTCAAGGTGTTTGATCACATGTTATGGACGAGTTCTTGACGTTTAAACGTACCTTGGAGTGTCAAAAACAACTATAAAACATAGGTACATTACCAAGGAACATGTATGAAAAAGTGGGGAAGGAATGGGAAGACTTGGCGCTCTGAGAGGCGCGGAGCGCTAGACCAAAAACTTCAGAGAGGGCCTGCTGGCGCACTGCTAGGCGCGCCGCCCCAAGGGGAAAAGTTTAGATCCCCTCTTGGGGCGCGCTGGCTGGCGCGATGCCCCAGCCCTTTTCCCCGAAAACTTGACTTTTCTCCTTCATTTTTCCAACTCTAAACCTCCTCACCTTCAATGGTTCCAGCCCCTAAACACTTAGAATCATAAACCCCTCAACATACAATCGATTTCAACTCAAAAACACAACCAAATCATGTCTCAAATCAACAAGAACTTCAACACAACACAACTACAACTTCAATAAACATCACTACAAGATTTCAACAACCACAACTACATCTTTTCTCGAAATTAAACGAGTTTGGCGTGTGGGGGAAAGAACCAACTCAACACTATGAACTCACATACCTAATAGGGATCACCCCCGACAATATCCACGACGATCCTTGACGAAACCTTGCTTGATCTTCTCTTTCTCCTCTTCTTCTTCTCTTCACTCACAAACCCTTACTCTCACCCTTTAAAATGAAGAAAACTGATCAAAATCAGTGTAACACACTAATATATATCCAAAAGAAAAGGCTAGGGAAAAGACCAAAATACCCTTACAAATTTCCGGACGGATTCCCTGCCAACTGCCCAACTTTCAAAGGGAATAACTCGCTCATACGAACTCGGAATTGCACAAACTCAGCGGCGTTGGAAAGACCATTCCACGAACTTTGCAAAAATAACTGGAACTACACGTAGATCATCCTGAGCTAGGAGTTATAACTGTTCAAAGTTGGCCAAAAATTCATTATTTTCCATACTTAGCCAAATTTTCCAGATTTTTGAATTCCTTCCAAAAATGACTTTCCAATTCTAAGCCTCTTCATAGTTATTTCAAATTGTCGGATGTTACACAATATTTGTTACTGTTTATCTACTCTACTAACGTGCAGGTGAGTCGACTGACTATTACAGGAAGTCGACTGAAGGAAATTTTAATTCACCCCCCTCTTGACTTTCACAAACAACCTCCAAGATCAGTTCTTTATGTTTCTTTAGGAACAATAACTTCATTTTCTGATAGACAAATCAAAGAGCTCGCGATGGGATTAGAGCAGAGTAAACATAGGTTCATATGGGTGCTGAGAGATGCCGATAGAGGAGATATCTTTAAAGGGGAAGCTAGAAAAGTTGAGTTGCCTGAAGGATTTGAGGAAAGAGTAAAAGAGGTCGGGTTAGTGGTAAGAGAATGGACACCACAATCAGAAATCTTGGCTCATTTGTCTACCGGCGGGTTCATGAGTCATTGTGATTGGAACTCTTGCTTAGAGAGTATTACTATGGGAGTGTCTATAGCTGCTTGGCCTATGCACACTGATCAACCAATAAATGGTTTCTTAGTGACGAAAATATTGAAAAAGGCATGCTTGTTAAAGATTGGGGGAAACGCGAGGAGGTAGTAAGTGCATCCACTATTGAGAATGTCGTGAGGAAGTTGATGGCGTTAGAAGAAGGAGACATTATTAGAAAAAGAGCAGAAGAATTGGGAGAAGCTATAAGACAGTCCACAAAGAAAGGGGTGCTTCTCAAATAGAGTTGGATTCTTTCATCACGCATATCACAAAGATAGACTTGGTTTCTTTCTAGCTCTTTCTTCTTTGAATTTCACTTTTCAAGCAGTTTGGTTACTTTACTATTTTCTTAAGATTGTTGCCAATCTATGTTTAAAACATAATTCCTGATTCTGATAAACTTTGCATAAATACGAAGTAACCAAAGTTTTAATGAACTAGTAAGAACATAAGAACATAAATTAATTCAGAACAACTAAAATCTGTAAAACATACCAGAATCTGGAAAAAGATAGAACGGAAAAGATCAAGCCCACTAAATGCACAGTGTCCCCTTAAGGAAATTATTCCTCTCTAGTATCCGAGGTTTGATTTGGAATATGTCCTCCCAGGATAGAATGATCTCAATCACCAGTGTATTGATACCTAAAACTCTGGTGTCAGCGAACCACATAACAGCAGTAAAGTACACGAAGAAACTTTGTGCAGAAGAAGAAGAAGAAATCAGAAAAATTCGTAATGAAAAAATCTGAAAAATCAATGTATTTATAGGCAAGAGGAACTGGTTCCGAAAGGTTGCAACCCTTTCAGAATCCACACGACCATTCATGAAAGTTTGCAACCTTTCAAACGGTCATGGCTGTTTCTGAAAGTTGCAACCTTTCAGAACAGTCACTTCCAACGGCGGGAAATTCAAATAAAATGGGAAATAATTTAAATAAAATGGGTCGCACACAGATCCGAGTCGAGTCGGTCAATTAACTGAATAATTGAAACATTTCGGTTAATTAACTAATTAATTGAAATGTTTTGGCCATTTAATTTAATTTAATTAAATAAATAAGTAGTTAACTAAATAATTAAAACAAACTCTGTCCAAAAAATAATCTCTCGATCATTTTCCAAAGACAAAAAATAATCTCTCGATCGGTCATTTTCCGAAGCCAAAGCCGAAGCCGAGCGACGGCGACGGTGCGAGGGGGTCCCTCTTTCCAACCCTTTTAACAATTAATAGGAGTGTTTTTATATTTAAACTCTTTTATTTTTCTTTCCACCAGCGAGGAGGGAGAAATGCCTTTTCACTAAAGCATAAGAAGACATTTCAAGTTTCCAACTCTTCAAGTTCCCAACTTTTCAAGTTTCCAACTTTCCAAGTTCCTCTCTTTTCATATTTCCTCCATTTCCCATTAACTCTTGCTACATACCCAACAATCCCCCACATGAATGGACGGACAAGTGTATTGGACGAGTGTGCACTTTACAAGCAAGGATCAATTTCATCTGGATAAGTAGGTTTCCCCTTGGACTTTCCGTAGTGAACATATGTCGGATATACTCGGTCAATCGATAGATGCAATATCTTTGAATTTTCGAGCTTTGGTGTATACCTAGATAACCATATGTCACATAATTAACCCTTTACCGTTTATGGTTCTGACGGTTGTGTTCGTTTCAGCCATGAACACCTCCTGGTTTCATGAGCGTATAGAGAATAGGCTTTTGACTTCAAATTCTCTTTGAAGTGGCTTACACTTCACACTCACATAGGTGATTTCTAACCGTGTCATCTCGTAGATACACTATTTGGTCAAATCTGCCAAACTTAGCAAATCATTAAAAACTTTAAGCTTTATTCACTCATTAACAAGCCTTAAAGTCTTAACCTTGTTCCTGAACATTGTCTTCATCATGAGAATGGATTAAGTTGATTGACAATGTTGAACCGTCAGTCACAACTTTGTTTTTCTCCTTGAATCTAGCTTTTGGGATCTCCAGTCTGCTAGATAGAGTTACCACCATGCTGACTTATCCTAAGCTGTAAACCTATTCCCTTAGATGATCTTTCAACTGCCTCTCTCACTAGGCCTTTTGTTAGTGGATCTGACACATTATCGTTTGACTTCACATACTCAATTGTGATAATTCCACTAGAGAGGAGTTGTCTTACGGTATTATGTCTCCGTCGTATATGACGAGACTTCCCATTACACATAACACTCCCTGCCCTACCTATTGCTGCTTGACTATCACAATGTATGCAAATAGGTCCCACAGGTTTGGGCTAGAATGGAATATCCTCTAAGAAATTTCGGTGCCATTCAGCTTCTTCACCGCCCTTATCTAAGGCAATGAATTCAGATTCCATTGTGGAGCGAGCGATACATGTCTGTTTGGACGATTTCCAAGAGACTGCTCCTCCACCAAGTGTAAACACATAACCACTTGTGGATTTTACTTCATTTGACCCGGTGATCCAATTTGCATCACTATATCCTTCAATCACTGCAAGATATTTATTATAATGCAAAACATAGTGTTGTGCATGCTTCAGATACCCCAACACACGTTTCATTGCCATCCAGTGAGTTTGATTCGGATTACTGGTGAACCGACTCAGTTTTCTATCTAGTCGCGTACAATCATAATATACATCAAACTTCCCAACACTCTAGCATATTCCAATTGAGAGTCACTTTCACCTACATTCTTTTGAAATGTAAAGCTTAAATCAATTGGAGTTTTGACAACATTGAAATTAAAGTACTTGAACTTATCCAATACTCTTTCAATATAATGAGATTGAGATAATGCTAGTCCCTGAGGAGTTTTGAGAATCCTGATCCCTAAGATCAAATCATCAACTCCTAAGTCCTTCATATCGAACTTGCTAGACAACATGCGCTTAGTAGCATTTATATCGTCAATAATTTTACTCATTATTAACATGTCATCAACATACAGACAAACAATGAATTCATGATTCGGAACATTTTTTGTAACATCCGACAATTTAAAATGAATATGAAAAAGCTTGAAATTGGAAGTAGTCATATTTGGAAAAATTCAGAATTTGGAAATTTGGCTAAGTTCAGAATCTGGAAATTTGGCTAAGTGTGGAAATCAGTGAGTTTTTAGCCAACTTTGAGCAGTCATAACTCCTAGCTCAAGATAATCCAGGAGTAGTTCCAGTTATGTGTAGAAAGCCCTTGGAACGATCTTTCCAACGCTACCGAGTTTGGTTGATTCTGAGTTTGTATGAACGAGTTATGCCCTTTGAAAGTTGGGCTGTTGGCAGGAAGTCCGTCCGGAAATTTAAGGGCATTTTGGTCTTTTCACAAATCATTTCTTTTGAGGTTATATTGTTGTGTTAGGCTGATTGTGGATCATTTTTGTTCCATTTTAAAAGAGTAAGAGTTAGGGTTCTTGAGTGAAGAAGAGAAGAAGAGAGAAAGAAGAGAAGAAGAAGAGGAGATCAAGGAGTTTTCGTCAAAGATCGTCATGGAAATCGTCGGGGGTGATCCCTAATAGGTATGTGAGTTCATAGTGATGGGTTGATTCTTTCCCCCACACACCAAACTCGTTTTATTATTGAGAAAAGATTGGTTGTGTTGTTTGGAGTTGTTGGTTGTGTTGTTGATATTGTTAATTGTGTTGTTGAAGTCCCTTGTTGATTTGGGACATGATTTGGTTGTGTTTTTGAGTTGAATCTCTTGTATGTTGAGGGATTTTATGATCCTTAGTGTTGGTTGGTTCATACCCCCACACACCAACTCGTTTTTAATTCCAAGAAAAGATTTATTTTGGTTGTTGAAGTTGTTGGTTGTGTTGTTGAAGTTCTTGCTGATTTGGGACAGGATTTGGTTGTGTTTTTGAGTGGAATCCACTGTATGTTGAGGGGTTTATGACCCCAAGTGTTTGGGAAAAGAACCTTTGAAGTTAATAGGATTTAGAGTTGGCAACATGAAGGAGAAAAGTCAGGCTGCTTTCAGGAAACAAGTTTGCGTTGTAGCTGTGTTCCCTTTGTGAACAAAATCTGATCTGTTTTCAGAATTTAATTTCGAAACTCTTCTTAAGTTTAGCTGTCCTAAATTATTCCTAATCATCATGGGGTCCTTTCAAACACAAATCAGTACCCTTGAATTCATAATCCAATTCAAGGAGAGTTAGTTCCAAGTCAAGTAAAGTTAGAAGTCAAGTGATGTTAAGAGTTAAGCTTAGAAGTAAAGTAAGTCAAAGCAAGTTTTCAAAGTTGTTCAAGAGTCTTTAGTGAATGTTTTAGCTTCATTTTTTAAGACTCGAGTTTCAAGTCAAGTCAAAAGTTAAGAGTTTCATGTTAAGTTAAGAGTTTCACATCAAGCCAAGAGTACAAGTAAAGTAAAGAGTTTAAAGTTGAGTTCATTTCTCAAAGTTATTAGGGAACTATGTATTCCCAAAGAAGTTTTAAAGAAATGTCTTTACATTTAAACAAGGTTGGAAATTGAGATTTCCAAAGAGCCTTCGGAATAGTTTTTTTTGAGTAATTATCTCAATCAGCAGGAAGACATATGTTTTAAAAACATAAGAGCCAGTACATTTTTGGGAGTAGTATCGAGCACCGAATTGGGGGAGCGTTCAAAGAACCCACAGCCCCCATAGAACCATGTTAGCCACCATGGGTAGAAAATGATCATACTTTTCAGATGAATCCTTTTCATATTAGACTAGTGGATCCATTAGGCAGTTCAGGTCTTATACCTTTGGCCGGGTATAAGATGCTCTGGCAGCGTGAGGTCGATCGCTGTATCATCACTATAGCTTTTATGTGATGGTTGTCGGTTAGAGAAACTCCCACAACAGTTATTGTATTTTTATACACAGAAATTATTGTATTTTATATACATTAGTTCAATTGTATTTCTATATACATCTCAGGCTTATTGTATCCTTGTATACACACAGAGTTTATAGCATGTTTTAAACAGTCTTTCTTTATATCACACTTGTTTTAAATTGCCTTATATTGAAAGAAGTCAGTCAGGTTGAGTTGAGTTGAGCAAGGTAAACTTTTTAGTTTCTTCCAAATGTCCTTCTAGCTTATGTTGCTTAGTTTTCCAGCTCGCATACTCGTACATTCCATGTACTGATGCCAGTTGACCTGCATCGTTTTATCATGCAGATACAAGTACCCCGGATCAGCATCCTGCACGTCATTGATCTAGCTGAGCACTCCAGAGTCAGTGGTAAGCCTCCTTGCATTCCGGAGGACTCAATTATTTTGTGTTCTTAGTTTTTTTGTTTTATTAGGATGTTGCGGGGTTTGTCCCAACATCCATCTCAGTATTTTAGAGGCTTCATAGACAGACAGTCAGTCAGTTAGTTTTGAGTCTCTCATTTATGTATATATGTAAATATTCTATTTTGAGATTCGAGTTGCCTTTATGACCATATTTTATAAGTTAAGTTGTTTTGTAATATTGCATTGCATTGAGTTATTTTGTTGGGTTAGGTTTCCGCTGAGTTAAGAAAGCCAAACCAAGGGTTTTCTTGGGGCCAGAAATGGTCTCCGGGTGCCGGTCCCGCCCATGGTGTAGGCTCGAGTTGTGACAAACTTGGTATCAGAGCACATAGTTCAAGAGTCCTAGGGAGTCTACGAAGTCGTGTCTGTAGAGTCCTAGGTATCGGTGTGAAGCGCGCCACATCTATAATTGGGAGGCTGCAACATTTAGGAAGATTTCTCATTTCTTTCACACTTATTTCATGCGTTAGAGTTGATCTCTAAAAAGTTTCTTTCTAATCCGTGCTTGCGCGTGTTTTCAGATAATCATGCCTCCACGAAGAGTTGGTAAAGGGCGTCTTCCTAGATGTTATGTTGATGAGCAAGAGTTACCTTATGCCCCGGGAGTGCAAGATCAAGGGGAAGTTTCTAATGCCGAGTTTAGAGAGGCAATTAGAATTCTGAGTCAAGCTGTGACTAATTAAATTGGTTAGCAAAGAGGAGCTTGACATGAAGGAGCCGACACTTCAAGGATTCGTGAATTCTTGGGGATGAATCCTCCGAGTTTCATGGGTTCGAGTACTACTGAGGATCCAGAGAACTTCATTGAGGAGTTGAAGAAGATTTTTGATGTGATGCATGTGGCAGATATTTAACGGGTTGAACTAGCTGCGTATCAATTGAATGATGTTGCTAGAACTTGGTTCGACCAGTGGAAAGGGGGCACCACTTGCGAGTTGGGCCTGTTTTGAGGAAACTTTCTTGGGGCATTTATTTCCTTGAGAATTGAGAGAGGCCAAGGTACGTGAGTTCCTCACACTTAAGCAGGAGTCCTTGAGTGTTCATGAGTACAGTTTGAAGTTCACACAATTATCCAGCTATGCTCCGGAGATGGTTGCGGACATAACGAATAGAATGAGCTTGTTTGTTGCTGGGCTGTCTCGGTTGTCGAGCAAGGAAGGTAGGGCTGCAATGCTTATCGGGGACATGGACATATCAAGGTTGATGGTTTATGTGCAGCAGGTTGAGGAAGAGAAGCTGAGGGACAGAGAAGAGTTCAGAAATAAGAGAGCTAAGATCAGGAACGATTCCGGGCAGCAGAGAGGTAATTCAAACAGTTCCTCCTTTCAGCAAAGGCAAAAGGGACCTGCTCCATCATCTGCTAAAGCACCTGCACCTAGATACATAGGTGAATTTAATGGCCATAATTCGAAGGACTTCAAGGCTAGACCAGCGCAATCTTCGGGTAGTGTGGCGTAAGGGAGTAGTAAGCCTCCTGCTTGCGCCAAGTGTGGTAGAAACCACTCAGGTATTTGTCGAGAGGGTTCCATTGGTTGTTTCAAGTGTGGTCAGAATGGACATTTCATGCGAGAGTGTCCAAAGAATAGGCAGGGTAATGGGGGTAATAAAGCACAGTCTTCTTTAGTTGTTCCTCCAGACAGGATGGCACCTAGAGGAACTACTTCTAGTACCAGTGGAGGAGCAAACCGCCTTTATGCAATCACCAGTCACCATGAGCAAGAGAATTCTTCAAATGTTGTCACTAGTATGATCAAGGTCTTCGGTTTTGATGTGTATGCTTTGCTAGATCTAGGAGCAAGTTTATCTTTTGTAACTCCTTATGTTGCAAATAAGTTTGAGGTTCTTCCTGAAGGATTTTGTGAACCCCTTTGTGTTTCTACACCTATTGGGGAGTCTATTCTAGCGGAAAAAGTTTATCG
Organism: Solanum stenotomum; assembly: GCF_019186545.1. Lineage (NCBI taxonomy): Eukaryota > Viridiplantae > Streptophyta > Magnoliopsida > Solanales > Solanaceae > Solanum > Solanum stenotomum. The sequence goes on along the minus strand of NC_064283.1, from coordinate 69,292,650 downwards.
TGATTGTCCTGTTTCTATCAGTCACAAGAGCACCATGGTTGATTTGGTTGAGTTAGACATGGTAGATTTTGATGTCATTCTAGGTATGGATTGGCTTCATGCCTGTTATGCATCATTAGACTGTAGAACTCGAGTGGTCAAGTTTCAGTTTCCGAATGAGCCAGTCTTAGAGTGGAGTAGTAGTTCAGCAGTGCGTAAGGGTCGTTTCATTTCGTACCTTAAGGTAAAAAGGTTAGTTTCGAAGGGTTGTATCTATCACTTAGTTCGAGTTCATGACTCTAGTGTTGAGATACCTCATTTCCAGTCAGTTCCTATAGTAAGAGAGTTTCTAGAAGTTTTTCCTGATGATCTACCTGGAATTCCTCCTGAGAGAGAAATAGATTTCGGCATATATCTCATTCCAGATACTCGTCCTATCTCTATTCCGCCATATAGAATGGCACCAGCAGAGTTGAAAGAGTTGAAAGAACAGTTGAAAGATCTCCTAGATAAGGGTTTCATCCAACCAAGTGTCTCGCCTTGGGGCACTCCGGTCTTGTTTGTGAGAAAGAAAGATGGTTCCCCTAGAATGTGTATAGACTACTGCCAAGGTTACCATTAAGAACAAGTACCCTCTTCCGAGGATTGATGATCTTTTCGATCAGATTCAGGGTGCCACTTGTTTTTCAAATATTGACCTCCGATCAGGCTATCATCAGTTAAGGGTAAGGGAATGTGATATCCCAAAGACAGCTTTCAGAACCAGGTATGGTCATTATGAGTTTTTGGTCATGTCCTTTGGTTTGATCAATGCGCCGACATCTTTAATGGATTTGATGAATAGAGTCTTCAAACCTTATTTAGATATGTTTGTTATTGTCTTTATTGATGATATACTAGTCTATTCAAGGAATGAAGAAGATCATGCTAGTCATCTCAGAATAGTTCTTCAAACTTTGAAAGACAAGGAGTTGTATGCCAAGTTCTCTAAGTTTGAGTCTTGGATTAAGTCTATGGCGTTCCTAGGCCACATTGTGTCCGGTGATGGAATTAAAGTTGATACTCAAAAAATTGAGGCAGTGCAGAATTGTCCTAAACCCACATCTCCAATTGAAATTAGGAGTTTCTTGGGTTTGGTTGGCTATTATAGAAGATTTGTTTAAGGGTTCTCGACTATTGCATCTCCTTTGACCAAGTTGACTCAGAAGACAGTGAAATTTCAATGGTCTGAAGCTTGTGAGAAAAGCTTTCAGGAATTGAAAAAGAGATTGACTACAGCTCCAGTTTTGACGCTACCAGAAGGTACTCAAGGTTTTGTGGTGTATTGTGATGCATCTAGAGTTGGTTTGGGTTGTGTCTTAATGTAGAATGGCAAAGTTATAGCTTATGCCTCCAGACAGTCGAAGGTTCATGAGAAGAACTATCCAACCCATGACTTAAAGCTAGCTGTTGTAGTATTTGCTTTGAAGATATAGCGTCATTACTTGTATGGTGTGCATGTCGACATATTCACTGATCACAAGAGCCTTCAATATGTGCTTACTCAGAAAGAGCTTAATCTCAGACAGAGGAGGTGGTTAGAATTACTCAGACTATGACCTTAGTATTCTTTACCACCCAGGTAAGGCTAACGTTGTTGCTGATTCTTTAAGCAGGTTGTCTATGGGTAGCACCGCCCATATTGAAGAAGGAAGGAAAGAGTTAGCAAAAGATGTGCACAGACTGACATGCCTGGGAGTCAGACTTATAGATTCCGCAGAAGGAGGAATAGCGGTGGCGAATGGGGCCGAGTCATCATTAATGTCAGAAGTGAAAGAGAAGCAAGATCAAGATCCCATTTTGCTTGAGTTGAAGGCAAATGTTCAGAAGAAAAGAGTATTAGCTTTTGAACAAGGGGGAGATGGTGCATTGAGATATCAAGGTAGATTGTGTGTACCTATGGTAGAAGAACTCCAAGCGAAGATTATGGAGGAAGCTCACAGCTCCAGATATTCTATTCATCCGGGTTCCACCAAGATGTATCGTGATTTGCGTGAAGTTTATTGGTGGAATGGCATGAAGAAGGGCATTGCTGAGTTTGTTGCTAAGTGTTTAATTTGCTAACAAGTGAAAGTTGAACACCAAAGGCTCGGTGGTTTGGCTCAGAGGATAGAACTTCCAGAGTGGAAGTGGGAGATGATCAATATGGATTTCATCACAGGGTTGCCAAGGTCTCACAGACAACATGATTCTATTTGGGTAATTGTCGACCGAATGACAACGTCAGCTCATTTTCTACCGGTAAAGACTACCAATACAGCAGAAGATTATGCCAAGTTGTATGTTCAAGAGATAGTGAGACTTCATGGAGTCCCAATCTCCATTATTTCAGATAGAGGTGCACAGTTTACTGCACAGTTCTGGAAATCTTTTCAGAAGGGCTTGTGTTCAAAGGTGAACTTAAGTACTGCCTTTCACCCTCAGACTGATGGGCAAGCAGAGCGCACTATTCAGACCTTAGAGGATATGTTGAGGGCTTGTGTAATCGATTTCAAAGGGAGTTGGGATGATCACCTACCTCTCATTGAGTTTTCCTACAACAACAGTTGTCACTCTAGCATCCAGATGGCTCCATATGAAGCTCTTTATGGGAGAAGATGTAGATTTCCTATTGGATGGTTTGAAGTTGGTGAAGCACAGTTGATAGGACCAGATTTAGTTCACCAAGCTATGGAGAAGGTGCAAGTGATTCAAGAGAGGTTGAAAATGGCACAGAGTCGTCAGAAATCCTACACCGATGTTAGGAGAAGGGCGTTAGAATTTGAAATAGAGGATTGGGTATATTTGAAGGTTTCTCCCATGAAAGGCGTTATGAGGTTTGGTAAGAAGGGAAAACTTAGTTCCCGGTATATTGGACCTTACCGCATAGCCAAGAGGATTGACAGTGTTGCTTATGAGTTGGAGTTACCACAGGAACTAGCAGCGGTTCATCCGATATTTCACATCTCCATGTTGAAGAAGTGCATAGGCGATCCTTCATTGATCCTACCGACTGAAAGTATCAAGATCAAGGATAAATTATCTTATGAGGAGGTTCCTGTTCAAATTTTGGATCGTTATCCTTGATCTTAATACTTTCAGTCGGTAGGATCAATGAAGGATCTCCTATGCACTTCTTCAACATGGAGATGTGAAATACCGGATGAATCGCTGCTAGTTCCTGTGGTAACTCCAACTCATAAGCAACATTGCCAATCCTCTTGACTATGCGATAAGGTCCAATATATCGGGGACTAAGTTTCCCCTTCTTACCAAACCTCATAACCCCCTTCATGGGTGAAACTTTCAAATATATCCAATCGTCTATTTCAAATTCTAATGCCCTTCTCCTAACATCGGTGTAGGATTTCTGACGACTCTGTGCCGTTTTCAACCTCTCTTGAATCACTTTCACCTTCTCCATAGCTTGGTGAACTAAATCTGGTCCTATCAACTGTGCTTCACCAACATCAAACCATCCAATAGGAGATCTACATCTTCTCCCATAAAGTGCTTCATATGGAGCTATCTGGATGCTAGAGTGACAACTGTTGTTGTAGGCAAACTAAATGAGAGGTAGGTGATCATCCCAACTCCCTTTGAAATCGATTACACAAGCCCTCAACATATCCTCTAAGGTCTGAATAGTGCGCTCTGCTTGCCCATCAGTCTGAGGGTGAAAGGCAGTACTTAAGTTCACCTTTGAACCCAATCCCTTCTGAAAAGATTTCCAGAACTGTGCAGTAAAATGTGCACCTCTATCTGAAATAATGGAGATTGGGACTCCATGAAGTCTCACTATCTCTTGAACATACAACTTGGCATAATCTTCTGCTGTATTGGTAGTCTTTACCGGTAGAAAATGAGCTGACTTTGTCATTCGATCGACAATTACCTAAATAGAATCATGCTGCCTGCGAGACCTTGGCAACCCTGCGATGAAATCCATATTGATCATCTCCCACTTCCACTCTGGAAGTTCTATCCTCTGAGCCAAACCACCGGGCCTTTGGTGTTCAACTTTCAGTTGTTGGCAATTTGGACACTTAGCAACAAACTCAGCAATGCCCTTCTTCATGCCATTCCACCAATAAACTTCACGCAAATCACGATACATCTTGGTGGAACCCGGATGAATAGAATATCTAGAGCTGTGAGCTTCCTCCATAATCTTCTCTTGGAGTCCATCTACCATAGGTACACACAATCTACCTTGATATCTCAATGCACCATCTCCCCCTTGTTCAAAAGCTAATACTCTTTGCTTCTAAACATTTGCCTTCAACTCAAGCAAAATTGGATCTTGATTTTGCTTCTCTTTCACTTTTGACATTAATGATGACTCGGCCCTGCTCGTCACCGCTATTCCTCCTTCTGTGGAATCTGTAAATCTGACTCCCAGGCATGCCAGTCTGTGCACATCTTTTGCTAACTCTCTCTTTCCTTCTTCAATATGGGCGGTGCTACCTATAGACAACCTACTCAAAGAATCAGCAACAACATTAGCCTTACCTGGGTGGTAAAGAATACTCAGGTCATAATCCTTGAGTAACTCTAACCACCTCCTCTGTCTGAGATTAAGCTCTCTCTGGGTAAGCACATGTTGAAGGCTCTTGTGATCAGTGAATAAGTCGACATGCACACCATACAAGTAATGACGCCATATCTTCAAAGCAAATACTACAACAGCTAGCTCTAAGTCATGGGTTGGGTAGTTCTTCTCATGAACCTTCAACTGTCTGGAGGCATAAGTAATAACTTTGCCATTCTGCATTAAGACACAACCCAAACCAACTCTAGATGCATCACAATACACCACAAAACCTTGAGTACCTTTTCGTAGCGTCAAAACTGAAGCAGTAATCAATCTCTTTTTCAATTCCTGAAAGCTTTTCTCACAAGCTTCAGACCATTGAAATTTCACTGTCTTCTGAGTCAACTTGGTTAAAGGAGATGCAATAGTCGAGAACTCTTCAACAAACCTTCTATAATAGCCAGCCAAACCCAAGAGACTCCTAATTTCAGTTGGAGATGTGGGTCTAGGCCAATTCTGCACTGCCTCAATTTTTTGAGTATCAACTTTAATTCCATCACCGGACACAATGTGGCCCAGGAACGCCATAGACTTAAGCCAAAACTCACACTTAGAGAACTTGGCATACAACTCCTTGTCTTTCAAAGTCTGGAGAACTGTTCTGAGATGACTAGCATGATCTTCTTCATTCCTTGAATAGACTAGTATATCATCAATAAAGATAATAACAAACATATCTAAATAAGGTTTGAAGACTCTATTCATCAAATCCATGAAAGCTGCCGGCGCATTGGTCAAACCAAAGGACATGACCAAAAATTCATAATGACCATACCTGGTTCTGAAAGCTGTCTTTGGGATATCACATTCCCTTACCCTAGCTGATGATAGCCTGATCGGAGGTCAATCTTTGAAAAACAAGTGGCACCCTGAAGCTGATCGAAAAGATTATCAATCCTCGGAAGAGGGTACTTGTTCTTGATGGTAACCTTATTCAACTGGCGGTAGTCTATATACCTTCTAAGGGAACCATCTTTCTTTCTCACAAACAAGACCGGAGCGCCCCAAGGCGAGACACTTGGTCGAATGAAACCCTTATCTAGGAGATCTTTCAACTGCTCTTTCAACTCTTTCAACTCTACTGGTGCCATTCTATATGGCGGAATAGAGATAAGACGAGTATCTGGAATGAGATCTATGCCGAAATCTATTTCTCTCTCAGGAGGTATTCCGGGTAGATCATCAGAAAAAACTTCTGGAAACTCTCTTACTATAGAAACTGACTGGAAATGAGGTATCTCAACACTAGAGTCATGAACTCGGACTAAGTGATAGATACAACCCTTCAAAACTAACTTTCTCGCCTTAAGGTACGAAATAAAACGACCCTTAGGCATTGCTGAACTGCTACTCCACTTTATGGCTGGCTCATTCGGAAACTAAAACTTGACTGCTCGAGTTCTACAATCTATCTATGCATAACAAACATGAAGCCAATCCATACCTAGAATGACATCAAAATCTACCATGTCTAACTCAACCAAATCAACCATGGTGCTCTTGTGATTGATAGAAACAGGACAATCATGATGAACTCTTTCCGCTAGAATAGACTCCCCAACAGGTGTAGAAACACAAAAGGGTTCACAAAGTCTTTCAGGAAGAACCTTAAACTTATTTGCAACATAAGGAGTTACAAAAGACAAACTTGCTCCTGGATCTAGCAAAGCATACACATCAAAAGCAAAGACCTTGATCATACCAGTGACAACATTTGGAGAATTCTCTTGCTCGTTGCGACTGGTGATTGCATAAAGGCGATTTGCTCCTCCACTGGTACTAGAAGTAGCTCCTCTAGGTGTCGTCCTATCTGGTGGAACAACTGAAGAAGACTGTGCTTTATTGCCTCCATTACCCTGCCTATTCTTTGGACACTCTTGCATGAAATGTCCATTCTGACCACACTTGAAACAACCAATGGAGCCCTCTCGACAAATACCTGAGTGGTTTCTACCACACTTGGCGCAAGCAGGAGGCTTACTACTCCCTTGCGCCACACTACCCGAAGATTGCGCTGGTCTAGCCTTGAAGTCCTTCGAATTCTGAACATTAAATTCACCTCTGTATCTGGGTGCAGGTGCTCTAGCAAATGATGGAGCAGGTCCCTTTTGCCTTTGCTGAAAGGAGGAACGGTTTTAATTACCTCTTCGTTGCCTGGACTCGTTCCCGGTCTTAGCTCTATTATTTCTGAACTCTTCTCTGTCCCTCAGCTTCTCTTCCTCAACCTGTTGCACATAAACCATCAACCTTGATATGTCCATGTCCCTGATAAGCATTGTAGCCCTACTTTCCTTACTTGACAATCGAGACAGTCCAGCAACAAACAAGCTCATTCTATTTCTCATATCTGCCACCATCTCCGGAGCATAGCGGGATAGTTGGGTGAACTTCAAACTATACTCGTGAACACTCAGATACTCCTGCTTAAGAGTTAGAAACTCACGTACCTTGGCCTCTCTCAATTCTCGAGGAAACAAATGCCCCAAGAAAGCTTCCTCGAAATAGGCCCAACTCGCAGGTGGTGCATTCTCAGCTCTGCCCCCTCTCCACCGATCAAACCAAGTTCTAGCAACATCTTTCAATTGATACGCAACTAGTTCAACCCGCTCAGTATCTGCCACATGCATCACATCAAAAATCTTCTTTAACTCCTCAATAAAGTTCTCTGGATCCTCAGTAGTACTCGAACCCATGAAACTCGGAGGATTCATCCCCAAGAACTCATGAATCCTTGAAGTGTCAGCTCCTTCATGTCGAGCTTCTCTTTGCTGACCAATTTGATTAGTCACAGCTTGACTCAGAATTCTAATTGCCTCTCTGAACTCGGCATTAGAAACTTCCCCTTGATCTTGCACTCCCGGGGCATAAGGTAATTCTTGCTCATCAACATAACGTCTAGGAAGACGCCCTCTACCAACTCTTCGTGGAGGCATGATTATTTGAAAACACGTGCAGGCACGGATTAGAAAGAAACTTTTTAGGGATAAACTATAACACACAAGTTGAGTGTGAAAGAAATGAGAAATCTTCCTAAATGTTGTAGCCTCCCAATTATAGATGTGGCGCGCTTCACACCGATAACTAGGACTCTACAGACACAGCATCATAGACTCCCTAGGACTCTTGAACTCTGTGCTCTGATACCAAGTTTGTCACGCCCCGAGCCTACACCTTGGGCGGGACCAGCACCCGGAGACCATTTCTGACCCCAAGAGAACCCTTGGCCTAGTTTTCTTAACTCAGTGAAAACCTAACCCAACAGAATAACTCAATGCAATGCAATATTACAAAACAACTTAACTTATAAAATATGGCCATAAAGGCAACTCGAATCTCAAAATAGAATATTTACATATATACATAGATGAGAGACTCAAAACTAACTGACTGACTGTCTGTCTATGAAGCCTCTAAAATACTGAAATGGATGTTGGGACAGACCCCGCAACATCCTAATAAAACAAAAACTAAGAACACAAAATAATTGAGTCCTCCAGAATGCAAGGAGGCTCACCACTGACTCTGGAGTGCTCAGCTGGATCAACGACGTGCATGATGCTGATCCGGGGTACCTGTATCTGCATCATAAGATGATGCAAGCCAACTGGCATCAGTACATGGAATGTACGAGTATGCGAGCTGGAAAACTAAGCAACATAGGCTAGAAAGAAATTTGGAAGAAACTGAAAAGTTTACCTTGCTCAACTCAACTCAACCTGACTGACTTCTTTCAATATAAGGCAATTTAAAACAAGTGCGATATAAAGAAAGACTGTTTAAAACGTGCTATAAACTCTGTGTGTATACAAGGATACAATAAGCCTGAGATGTATATAGAAATACAATTGAACTGATGTATATAAAATATAATAATTTCTGTGTATAAAAATACAATAACTGCTGTGGGAGTTTCTCTAACCGACAACCATCACATAAGAGCTATAGTGATGATACAGCGATCGACCTCACGCTGCCAGAGCATCTTATACCCGCCCAAAGGTATAAGACCTGAACTGCCTAATGGATCCACTAGTCTAATCTGAAAAGGATTCATCTAAAAAGTATGATCCTTTTCTACCCATGGTGGCTAACATGGTTCTATGGGGGCTGTGGGTTCTTTGAACGCTCCCCCAATTCGGTGCTCGATACTACTCCCAAAAATGTACTGGCTCTTATGTTTTTAAAACATATGTCTTCCTGCTGATATGAGATAATTACTCAAAAACTAGCCCGAAGGCTCTTTTGGAAATCTCAGTTTCCAACCTTGTTTAAATGTAAAAACATTTCTTTAAAACTTCTTTGGGAATACATAGTTCCCTAATAACTTTGAGAAATGAATCCAACTTTAAACTCTTTACTTTACTTGAACTCTTGGCTTGATGTGAAACTCTTAACTTAACATGAAACTCTTAACTTTTGACTTGACTTGAAACTCAATACTTTTGACTTGACTTGAAACTCGAGTCTTAAAAAATGAAGCTAAAACATTCACTAAAGACTCTTGAACAACTTTAAAAACTTGCTTTGACTTACTTCACTTCTAAACTTAACTCTTAACATCACTTGACTTCTAACTTTACTTGACTTGGAACTAACTCTCCTTGAATTGGATTATGAATTCAAGGGTAATAATTTGTGTTTGGAAGGACCCCATGATGATTAGGAATAATTTAGAACAACTAAACTTCAGAAGAATTACAAAATTAAATTCTGAAAACAGTGGAGTCCGCGGCGCAGAGCAGATTCTGTTCACAGAGGGAACAAATCTGTGACGCAGACTTGCTTCAGGCAAGCTGCCCGACTTTTCTCCTTCATGTTGCCAACTCTAAACCCTCTTAACTTCAAAGGTTCTTTTCCCAAACACTTGGGGTCATAAGCCCCTCAACATACAGTGGATTCCACTCAAAAACACAACCAGATCCTGTCCCAAATCAGCAAGAACTTCAACAACACAACCAACAACTTCAACAACCAAAATAAATCTTTTCTTGGAATTAAAAACGAGTTGGTGTGTGGGGGTATGAACCAACCAACACTAAGGATCATAAAATCCTTCAACATACCAGAGATTCAACTCAAAAACACAACCCAATCATGTCCCACAACCAACAATAACTTCAACAACACAACTAACAACATCAACAACTAACAACTTCAACAACAAATCCAATCTTTTCTCAATCATAAAATGAGCTTGGTGTGTGGGGGAAAGGATCAACCCACACAAAGAACTCACATACCTTGATAGGGATCACCGCCAACGAAAATCCATGACGGAAACTTGTTGATCTCCTCTTCTTCTCCTCTTCTTCTCTTCTTCACTCTCAAGAACCCTAACTCTTTACTCTTTAAAAAAAATAAGACAAACTGATCTAAAATCAGTCTAACACTTTAATATAACCAAAACAATTGATTTGTGAAAAGACCAAAATGCCCTTAAATTTTCGAACAGACTCCCTGCCAACTGCCCCAACTTTCAAAGGGCATAACTCGCTCATACGAACTCGGAATCGAGCAAACTCGGTGGCGTTGGAAAGATCGTTCCAAGGGCTTTCCAAACATAACTGGAACTACTCCTAGCTCATCCTGAGATAGGATTTATGACTTCTCAAAGTTGGCCAAAAACTCACTGATTTCCACACTTAGCCAAATTTCCAGATTTGAATTTAGCCAAATATCCAGATTCTGGACTTAGCCAAATTTCCAGATTCTGAACTTTTTACAAAAGTGACTACTTCCAATTTCAAGCTTCTTCATGTTCATTTTAAATTGTCGGATGTTACAACTTTCTTTTCTTTACTAGGAAATACAAACCCTTCAGGTTGTTCCATGTAAATTTCTTCCTCCAACTCTCCATTTAAGGGTGGATTTTAAGATCATGCACTGCCGCTAGTGCTATTAACATCCTAATTGATGATATCCTTGTTACTGGAGAGTATGTATCAAAGTAGTGCAGACCTTCCTTTTGTCTGTATCCTTTGACTACAAGTCTAGCCTTATATTTGTCAATAGACCCATCGGCTTTCATTTTCCTATTGAAGATTCACTTTGATCCTAAAGGTTTATTTCCTGGAGGAAGATCAGCCAATTCCCAAGTATGATTACTTAAAATTGATTCGATCTCACTATTGACTGCTTCTTTCCAATAGATGGACTCAGATGAAGACATAGCTGCTTTAAATGTTGGAGGCTCATTTTCAAGCAAGAATGCCACAAAATCTGGTCCGAAAGAAGTGGATTTCCATTGGCGATTACTACGCCTAGGATCCTTATTAGGTAGTGTATTTTCCGTTGACTCTTCCCGTGGTCATTTAGGTCTTTCACTTGTCGACTCACATTCAGTTTTATACGGATTATCAGATTTGATCAAAGAACTCAGCGTTATCTGACTCAATTATTGTATTCACATGAATTTCAGGATTATCAGATTTGAGAACCAAAAATCGACAGGCCTTATTGTTCATAACATATCCAATAAATACACAATCCACTGTTTTTGGGTCCAATTTTCACCCTCTTGGGTAAAGGAACCTCTACCTTGGCTAGACACCCCCACACTTTGAAATATTTCAAGTTGGGTTTCCTTTCTTTCCATAACTCATATGGAATCTATTGCATTTTGCCTCGGGGTACCCTATTAAGTATTTTGTTGGCCGTAAAGATGGCTTCCCCCCACAGGTTTCGCGGTGAACCAGAACTGATTATCAAGGCATTCATCATTTCCTTTAATGTTCTATTCTTCTGTTCCACCAAACCATTTGATTGTGGTGTATAAGGTGTAGTAGTTTGATGAATAATACCATATTACAAACATATCTCTGCAAAATGAGATTCGTATTCTCCACCCCTATCACTCCGAATCATTTTTATCTTTAGATTCAATTGATTCTCCATTTCATTTTTGTATTGCTTAAATGCATCAATTGCTTCATCCTTACTATTAAGCAAATATACATAACAAAATCGAGTGCAATCGTCAATAAAAGTTATAAAATACTTTTTCCCACCACGTGATGGTGTCGACTTCATATCGCATATATCTGTGTGAATTAAGTCTAAAGGTTTCGAATTTCTTTCAACAGACTTATAAGAATGTTTAACAAACTTACTTTCTACACAAATTTCACATTTCGATTTATCGCATTTGAAATCAGGCAATACTTGTAAAGTAATCAATTTCCGCAAGGCTTTGTAATTTACATGTCCCAAACGGACATGCCATAAATCATTTGACTCCAATAAGTAAACAGAAGCAAAATCCTTATTAATACTGTCAATAACCATTACATTCAGTTTGAAGAGGCCCTCAGTGAGGTAGCCCTTTCCTAAGAGCATCTCATTCTTACTTATTACAACTTTGTTACTAACTAGGACACACTTAAACCCGTTTTTAACGAGCAGTGCAGCAAAAACTAAATTCTTCCTAATAGTAGGAACACACAGCACGTTGTTCAGAGTCAACACCTTGTCGGATGTCATCTTCAACATAACTTTCCCAGTTCCTGCAATCCTTGTTGTTGCTGTGCTCCCCATGAATAAATCTTCGTCGAACTCAACAGGAGTGTACGTTGCAAAGGCTTCTTTTGTAGAGAAAATATGTCGAGTGGCACTTGAGTCCAGAAACCACTCCTTGGGATTTCCAACTAAGTTGCATTCCGAGATCATTGCACATAAGTCATCTACATCTTCCATCTCTTCCACAATGTTTGCTTGACTTTTGCCTTTGTCTTTGTCCTTTCTTGGAGCACGACAGTCAGAAGACTTGTGACCAGCCTTACCACAGTTGTAACAATTGCCTTTGAATTTCTTCTTGGCCTATTCTGACTTCTGTCCGTTGGACTTTTTTCTCTTCTTGCATTTAGTAGGAGCTTCTTCAACAATATTAACTCCAATTATTGTCAAACTCTTACGAGACTTCTTTTCGCTGGTCTTGTTATCTTCCTCAATCTTGAGCCGAATCACAAGATCTTCAAGTTTCATTTCCTTACGTTTGTGCTTTAGATAATTCTTGAAATCGTTCCACGAAGGAGGCAACTTCTCAATCATTGAAGCCACTTGAAAAGCTTCATTTACTACCATATTCTCAACAATTAGATCATGGAAAATAAGTTGAAGTTCCTGCACTTGTGATCCAACAGTTTTACTATCTGACATTTTATAGTCTAAAAACTTTGTGACCACAAACTTTTTCAAACATGCATCTTCTGTCTTATATTTCTTCTCAAGTGCATCCCACAATACTTTCGAAGTTGTCATTGCACTATAGACATTATATAAGTCATCCTCTAAAGCACTCAAAATGTAGCCCTTACATAGGAATCTGCATGTTTCTATGCTTCAATAATCATGAATTTTTCTCTGTCTGTCATTTCAACAGCAGGCACTGGAGTTACTTCATTGGTAATTTTTTGCAGATCAAGAGTGGTAAGCTAAAAAAATACCCGTTGCTGCCATCCTTTGAAATTCACACCAGAGAATTTTCTCGGTTTCTCTGTTGGTGGTACAACAGTTTGGGTTGGTGTAGCAACAACCACCGTCACATTATCATTTGCCATTTCAGAATCAGAATCTGTAAAAAACAGAAATTGATACAAATGACTCAGTAAGCAATAACTTAAATTGCAAACTTAATAGAAGTATAAAACCACAAAGGTTTTTGTCTCCGAAGCCAAAACCGAAGCCAAAGCCGAGCGACGACGACGACGGCGCGAGGGGGGTCCCTCTTTCCAACCCTTTTAACAATTTATAAGAGTGTTTTTATATTTAAACCCTTCTATTTTTCTTTCCACCGACGATGAGGGAGAAATGCCTTTTCACTAAAGCATAAGAGGACTTTTCAAGTTCCCAACTCTTCAAGTTCCCAACTTTTCAAGTTCCAAACTTTCCAAGTTCCTCTCTTTTCATATTCCCTCCATTTCCCATTAACTCTTGCTACATACCCAACACTTTTAACTTGTTATTTATCAGCTTCTTGGCTCAGACTAATATATGCTACCTTATATTTCTTTGATCTTTGAATGTTCAGTATTTGAAAATTTTATGGCTCAGTGAGATGATTTCTTTGTATTTCTCTCACTGAAGAGCACAACTTAATCTGGTTCTAACAGGGAAATGTTTTCTGTTAAGCATAATACATAAACAAATACTCAAATTTGACTTTGAGAGTATACATCTAAACACTTCAATTGACAACTTGTCTCCACTGTGTCTTGTGAACACCCGATGCTAATGTGATGCTATAAATCTTGAAAGAGTTTAGATGATCATTTTGTAAGTTGGCATGTACAATTGACACAAAGGAGACGACTGATGAGTTGAGGTGTCTAGATGTGCATACTTATGAGTATGAATATGAAACAACATAACACAAAGAAAAATGAGAATATGCAACGATGCAAATTGTACACTGCTATATTTCATTACATTATAGTGTGCTTCCTTAATTCATAGGTTGAAAATAAAGTCAAAAAAGTAATTTTTTTTAATCCCAGCCCCTGTTTTCTCCTTTTTCATGTTCCTCTTCTCTTATTTTCCTTAAGAATTTTTCTTCTTTATTTTTTTTCTTTGCACAATTTTTCAATTTGTCACTTAATTTCATATTTTCTTATCACATTTCTACAATCTTTCACTCAATTTCATCATTATACCTAGAAAAAATAATTTTTTAATTCAAATTTCACAATGATTCTAGGAATTCAAGACTTTGTTCTCCTAATCTTTCCACTTTCACCTTTTAAATTTTCAGCAAAATACAAGCAAAGCCTCCAACCTTAAAACCCCCAAATATATTTGTAGCCTGTAGGCATGCATATACAGACACCCACTTGCCTTTTTTTTTTTTTACAGTTAAAATTGATTTCTTTTCATTTGTGTATTCATATATTTGTATGTGCATATTCACACTCACACTTGCCTTATTTGTTGGTTGTTCAGATTTGGAAGCACAAAGCTTACTCAAACGTCATGAATCTGAAAAATGAAGCTCATTGAAACGTCATTAGATCCATGGTTGAAGCTTTGAGCTCGCCAAAACACCTTCAATGACGTTGTGGAGGTAGGTTTGTCGTGGTGGTAGGTTGATTGTTCTTCGCCGGAGAAGACAAAGAGAATTGTGATATAACTTCAAATGAATAATTATTCTAGTCAGATTAGGGATAAAGGTGGGTAGGATTTAGATTGGAAGAAGATATAATTATTAGAGAATTTTAATAATTTGTTAGGGATTAATTAGTGTAAAATAGACTTAACAAAAAAAAAGTTAATTAATAAAGAAAAGAAAATAAAAAGAATATAAAAAATTATAATTTATAATGTAGAGCTGACATGGCAATACACCACATACTGAGAGTGGTGTTATGCGTCTCAAGGTGGTATTAAATTCAATTTTAAATAGTAAGGGTGTGTAATAGGTCGTCATAATAGTTAAAGTGTGAAACTGACTTTTCAGTACAAGTTTGGAGAAATTTTTTATCATGGATGAGGCACAAGTATGATGTGGCAGACAAGAGTTGTATGAGGCCCATTTATATTTTGTCAAGTGGATCACTTTCAGAAAAAGGGGACACTCCTCTTTCTCTCTCTTCCTTTTAACGTTTTTTCCCTTTCTTACTTTCTTTTTTGATAAAAATATAGTGTTAAGCCAAATCGAGATTTTGATTAAGAGGTTCAAAATATAAAAGGCAAAGACAAAGATATCCCTTTCTTACTTCTTTTACTCTCTTTTTTCCTTGTTTCTTTTATAAAACAATTGTTCCAAATTTTATACTTTCATACTTTAAATAACTTTATTCATGAAAAATATGAAATTCAAAAAAAATTTCTTGACACATTCTATTTATTACATTTTTATATTGTTTTTCCATCTCATATTAATTATTTATATTATTAAAAATAGTTATATAAAATTATTTTTTAATTTACAAAGATATGATTAATTAAAATTTTTCTATTTTATTATAACAATTAATTATTTTTGAAAGTATAAATAAAATTTATAAAGTTACCAAAGAAAATTAAGGTACATATTTTATTTGTTTTTTCTTAAGAAATTTGTTAAAGAAAAAGTAGATCATTAATATGAAAAATAGAGAAGGTATAAATTTAGTATGTTCTTTTATTTTTCTCTCAACAATTTCATAATCCAAAAACACTTCAATCCACAAATACTCTTCAATAAGTAACTAAAACGGAAATAACATCAATGATCTTGAAAAACAATTACATATGTTTTGATACTATTGTCATGAAATTTAAAAACGAAAAACATCCATAAACACCAACATAAATACATATTATTTTCGTCAATTTATACCATATTTTTATTCTTAAAAATCAAGATAGGTGAAATTTAATAAATATTTTGCTTATCTACTTTTCTTACATGTTCTTAAAGAAATTATAAATATAAATAATATTTTTAATAATTTATTCGTTAAAAGAATTTTTGCAATTTTACAAAATTTATTTATAATTATAAAAAAATTAATTGTTAGGATTAAAAAAACTACTTATATCTTGATTTTATAAACTAAAAAATATATTTCAAACAACTATTTATTATAGTAAAATAAATAATATAGAATAGAAAAAATAATATTCAAATAATAAACTAAAAACTTATATAATGATCGTAAATTTAAATCAAAATTCAGTACGTAAAAAAAGAAAAGCATAAACTAATTAGTTCAGTGGGTTGATTACATGAATTTTCACTAAAAAAAAAAATTCAATTTCACTATCCTCAATTTTCTTGAATTCATCCAAAAATAAGTAAATTTTATTTTTTCGACAGATTACTTTAATTTCCCCTCAAATAAATAGTAATAGAGATATAAAATATATAATAGATACCGTGTGTGAGTTTCCAAAATTTCTTTATTAAAATAAAAAATAAAAAATAAAATTTACGCTAAGAATTGAGAAGCAAAAAGGAAAATGCAAGTAAGAAAGAAAAAGTAAAAGAAAAGATTAAAATTAGAAAAGAAAAAGTAGGGAAATAAGTACATATGGGTCCCACAGTATACGTGTGGCAGCCAAATGAGGCCTCACACTATTGACAGTATGTGTGCCTCGTCCAGAATAAAATTTTCCAAAGTTTGAGGGGGAATTTATGCCTTTTCCCTAGGACAAATTATTGATATCATTGGAAAAACAATGTTGATGATAAAGTTGAAGATAATACAATACATTTGCAACTCGCTACGCGTAAGGAAACACTTGCATCTAGAACTCTTCATAATTTTATCGTATAATTAGAAAAGACAACACCGAAATATTTGGATGCAATAAGAAAAGTTAGAGATGAGCTTCAACTAGATTTAAATTTTAACAAAAAATAAAACAAAATAGAATCATATTTCACTGAATTTTCTTTGATATATTTATACTTTTAAAGAATTATTAATTTATAATATTAATGGGACTATATATTTATATAGGGATCTTTTGAAAAATTTATTATCTTATTATGTTATCGAAATGAGTGATTTTTTTCATTGGCCCAAGTCGAGATCATAGGAAATTATTATCTTAGACAAATTATTAATTAACCGAGTATTAATTTAGTGAGATTTTACTATAGTTGAAATTTTTATGCTTAATTTTCAACATGAGATTAGGCTTGGTGATAGTCCAAAGCACCATGCATGTATGTCGTAGTATTAGTTTTGCTCTTCGATATTTGTTACCATATGTCATTGTTACAATATTTTTTAAAATTATTCTTGTGTGTTGATTTTCGTATTAATTGTCTGGTTTTCTTTTTTAGCAATATTTTCTTATTCATAATTATTTTGATTTAATATAGAGATTGCGTGTTTCTATATCAATTTTAATACTATATATAATAAAAATAAAACAAAACAAAATTAGAATGTGTCAGCTTTACTGGTCCATATGACAATGTCCCCACAAACAGCTTTATACAAATCCAAATAATAATAAAGTAGAATTGACGTGCCACCAAATTATTAATGATGCTGAATTGCTGATTGAAATAAATATTAAACGTGTAACAATTTATCAGCAGGGGCGTATAAAAGGAGGGGTCATCGGGTTCACGTGAATCCATGGTCCCCTTCTAAAATCGTATATAATAGTGTTATAATTTTTTAAAATATTTAAATATAAATGTGTGAACTTAGACTCGAAGTATTATATAATATAGTACGATGATGATTAGGTGCACCTCTCTAGGTGAGGTTAGAAATTTGAATCTTTTATCTATCTTGTTTTAGTTTTCTTTCTAAGATTTTGTAACCGGTTTGGATAAATAAAAGTTAATTTTGGATCTATGATTTTAAAATTTTATTGGTTTTCAATAAAAAGAATCTAACCGATCAAACTTATGTCTTAGATCCACCTTTTTGTAATAGTGCCCCCATTATCTATAAATCCTGAATACGCATTTGTTTATCAGTCATTTATCAATGAGGTGTGTGAAAATTGATTGAAATAAATATTAAACTTGTAGCAATTTCCTATTTTTAATTTGCTTGAAATAGATTTAATGTTATGATCCTATTATTAGTAGGATAATATGTATTCTGCAATGAATTTAGTCCTAATAGAAAAATGTTATGTTTAATCGTAATATAAAATTACATTTATATCTTGTAGTAATTTTTCATATGGAGGAAAATTTTGAACTTAAAAAGGACAAAAAAGTCAATCAACTTTTTAAATGAGATATTTTGCTAAAACAAGCTTTTAGGTCTTTTCATGTGAACATTCATGCAGAACTCCAAAACATGTGCACCACATATTTTTTTTTGCCATATCTCCAAATCTTTGTAGTAGTACGGAGTATCTTGTATAACCTTAAATCCAATAATTCAAAAATAATACTCCTTCCGTCTTAATTTATGTGACATTTTTCGAATTTCGAGATTCAAACAAATCTATTTTTGACGGTAAATTTTTCATTTATCTTTTAATTATTTTAATTTATCAATTATTGTGACTTATAGTACTTTTTATGTAATTTACAAATATATAAATTTCATTTCAAAAATTTTGAAAAATGCAAATTTTCTCTCGAAAAATAAAAAACGCCACATAAATTGAGACAACCTCTTACATACATACACACAGTAGCAGACCCAAAATTATTATTAAGGGTGTCGACGATTGTAGTAAGAAAATGAATATAATTATGAAGCTGGTAGGACTTGAACACAGAACCTCAAAGAATTTTACGACGCCTTTAACCACTAGTATATATATACACACTCACTTCAACAACATCTTCTACAAAAGATTGAACAAACTTCAAAGTTGTTTACCTTGTAGATTGAATATTGATAGCCCTGCTTCTAGCCATGACACAAGTAGAAAATCATGAATTTAGCAAACTGAAACAAGATGAAGTAGCTATAGTTATGGTTCCATTTCCATCTCAAGCCCATCTTAACCAACTTCTCCAACTTTCATGTTTAATCTCCTCCTATCATCTTCCTATCTATTATGTTGGTTTGGCAACACATAATCATCAAGCCAAGATTCGAGCTAAGGCGTTAAATCCTTCAAACATAGCCAAAATTCACTTCCATGACCTTCCAAATCCTGAACTAATTGCCTCATCAAATCTTGAGACAGTATGGGATGTTTCTATGCTTCTTCGCGATCCCATTGCTTCTTTCATACGCGATATTTCATCAAAAGTAAGACGAGTCGTTGTTGTTCATGAACCTATGATGTCTTATAATGTACAAGATGTTTCTTCTTTGCCCAATGCTGAATCCTATATATTTAACTGCATTTCAGTTTTCTCTTGCTATATTATGATGTGCTTAATTTTAAAGATTTCTGGCCAAGATGAAGAAGAATTGCTTAAAAAGCTATACTCCTTTGAAGGAGTTACAACAGATGAAGCTATGGACTTATCAGATTCTCAACATCCATATATGGATATTAGATCAGGTGATATCCATAATACAAGTAAAGTAATTGAAAGCAAGTATATTGATTTGATGGAACAAGCAGAAATTAGTCTGAACAAGAAACAATGGACAATTGGACCTATTCTGCCTACTAAACTCGATTATATCTCGAATAGGGAGAATATATGTTTGGATTGGCTTAACAAACAACCTCCAAGATCAGTTCTTTATGTATCTTTTGGAACAATAAATTCATTTTCTGATAGACAAATCAAGGAGCTCGCGATGGGATTAGAGCAGAGTAAACAGAGGTTTATATGGGTGCTGAGAGATGCCAATAGAGGAGATATCTTTAAAGGGGAAGCTAGAAATGTTGAATTGCCTGAAGGATTTGAGGAAAGAGTAAAAGAGGTCGGGTTAGTGGTAAGAGAATGGGCACCGCAATCAGAAATATTGGCTCATTCGTCTACAGGCGGGTTCATGAATCATTGTGATTGGAACTCTTGCTTAGAGAGTATTACTATGGGAGTGTCTATAGCTGCTTGGCCTATGCACACTGATCAACCAATAAATGGTTTCTTGGTGACGGAAATATTGAAATTAGGCCTGCTTGTTAGGGATTGGGGGAAACGCGAGGAGGTAGTAAGTGCATCCACTATTGAGAATGTCGTGAGGAAGTTGATGGCATCAGAAGAAGGTGACCTGATCAGAAAAAGAGCAGAAGAATTGGGAGAAGCTGTAAGACAGTCCACAGAGAAAGGGGGTGCTTCTCAAATAGAGTTGGATTCTTTCATCGCGCATATCACAAGATAGACTTGGTTTCTTTCTAGCTCTTTCTTCTTTGAATTTCACTTTTCAAGCAGTTTGGTTACTTTACTATTTTCTTGTAACTTGTTATTTATCAGCATCTTGGCTCAGACTAATATATATATATATATGCTACCTTATATTTCTTTGATCTTTGAATGTTCTGTATCTGAAATTTTTTCTCAGCTTCTTGGCTCAGACTATATTTCTTTTAGCTAGCATATGAGACGATAGAAATAACAACTATATATATATTTTTTTTAAATTTAGAAATAACAACTATATAACTGCAAGCAAATAGATATTCAATCACTGCATAGCTTTTCTAAAATCTCTCCATTGGCTGCAAAGACAAACTGCAATTGCTTATTAATGTACAATATTGTATCAGAAGATTGCAAGTCAAGTATGAAAAGTGGAAAGAAACAATTTGACAGCAATTACATTTAAGAAACCTTATCTTGACAAAGTAGTTATTTGTGTTTTTGTTGGTGCCTCACAGCATGTTATGCTGAAGGAAAGGTTTACAGGACCCTCTAAATTCTGAATAAAATTATTATTTTCCAGTATTTGTTTTAGTAATCCTGACAAGAAATACACTTTACTGAATCTCAGCATGGCAAAATATGGAACAGCAAATTATGGGGCATGTATTGATTCTACCTTCCGTAGAATAGCTCTTCCATTTGGTTTATCCCCATTGGGAGAGTCAGCAGACACTTCATCCACTCCATCCTTCTCGTGAGACAGTTCCTGGAGATTCTCATCAGCATCATTATCATCCTTCAATTTTGTGTAGTGCATATGATGATGATGGTGGTGACCATGACTCCGTTCATTGACTCCTCCAGAAAAATCTTCAACATACCTCACAAGCTTCACAACAATAAGAAAGAGCACAATTCCAGCTGCCAAAACAAAAGTATAATGAAACATTCAGCAGTTAAGTCAATGATCAAGCCAGGATTCAAGCTAACACATTAAATCCTTCAAACATGATATTTTAAATCCTTCATATCCTTTTACATTTGCTGTCATGTCATCCTCAGTAAGCACCATGAAGCTCACACTGGAGAACATCTGGCAAATTAAAAGGCAGAACATGATATTTTAAATCATAAATAAGCGTTTTCTTCCTTTGGAATATTTGAATGCTACAAATTCTGATATTTCCTATTTTGTGATAATGGAGCAAAACCTCCCCAGTATGTTTCATGCAAAACTAAACATACAAATTTCACAAAATGAATGATGAAATTTAAAAGCAGAATCATGTCCAAGAAACTTACCCAAAATGGACAATCCAACAGAAAGATCCTCCAATGAATGGGCGTGTGAATGACCAAAGTGATCATGAAGATGGTCATCATGTGAGTGGGATTGTCCACCACCTAAAAGAAGTAATCTGTTTGGTAAAATTATTCAATGCCACAAATAGTTAAAGGCAACAATATTTGGGTTTAGAAGATAGACACCATATATGTCTGATATATCACCTTCCTTCTCTAAGACGAATAACTATATTCTAATAGCATCTTTAAGGATATTTTCTTCTTGAGAAAGTAGCATCTTTAAGGATATGCATACCTACTAATTAGATTATTATTTCCTCCGTCCCAATTCATTTGCTATATTTTGACTGGACATTCTCAAAAGAAAGAAGATATTTGGCACATCGAATAAAATACTGAATTTGGGATAGTTTGATAGGTCATGAGTTTAAGAAAGAAAGAAAACTCTTTGACGAATTGGATAAATATTCATATGAAACCAAAGGCAACCTTTTACAAAACAGGTTTCTCAATATAGAAAAGTCCCCATCTTATTAGAACGGACATAAAAGGAAATAGTGCCAAACAAATTGGGACAGAGAATTATTTTTTCCCAGAAAATGATGTTGAAACTGACTTACAGTCTTAGCTCAGAAGAAAAAAATTGCAGCTAAGCCACATGTATCAGCACAACATTAGGACAAAGACAAGAGCACAACAAAGTTATTCAATCTCTCCAGCATGAACTAGACAAGTGAATTGAGAGTAGTGAAAAGTGGAAAGGGGAGTTACCCAGGCACTCAGGGGAAGCAAGTTAAGCAAACCTGCCTTTGATGGTGTAAGCTAATGAGTTTTAGTGGGCTGGTGGCTTCATGGTTAGACATCTAAGAAGCATGCCTGATGTAAAGACATCTCGCTTATGTCATTTTAACAGTTATTAAGCTAAGTAAATGATGGAGTAGAGCTAACAGTTTATGGTATTTAAAGGTAAGTGAACCAAAAAGCAATATGCAATGTTACTTCTTCATTAATTTAAGATTAAGAATCGTACCAAAAGCATGTGGCAATTGGTGAAGGAAAGTATCCCCCAGCATGGCTCCTCCCTGTATAAGTCATGAGGTCGGGCAAGAATGAGTAAAATTTCACCCTAGTAAATAATTTTAGAAACAATAGTCCAATAACTGTACTAAGCATATACAAATGAGTTAGTATAATTTCAAATCGGAAACAGAATTCATTTAGTAGGCAGCATTCATATGAATGGTAAGACAGATATCCTGATAAATTTAAGGATCAATTTCAGATATATGGAAAAGAATAATGCAAATAAAACTGAAAATGCCAGCATATTGTTCAATTAACACAAATAAGTTAATTCACAAGCAGAAGATCGTCTATTCAAAATTAACAAACATAATAATCCTTTTAGACCTTCCTCCAATAGAATTTCTATAACCATTTCACTAACTGAAGCCATTTGTTACATTACTAACAATTAATACTGGATGGAAGGAATATGAGCAACAGGAGCACCTTTCTGATTACCATGGCTTCTGGTTATTTAAGAAAGTGATTTTCAAATAATTGATCATTTTACAGAAGTTCTCTTCGGATGTAACTTACAGTAAACTATTCAAGGAGACATAAAAGTAAGAACTTTGTTAAAGCTGTTAAAATTATGAAGAAAAATAAGTTGCAAATGGAAAAAAGAAAATCAACTTCTAATATAATAGGAAATAGACCTTTCTATCTATGCAATCACAACTTGTTCTAATTGTTAAGTTAATCAATGTACTTCATTTTTATCATCCATTTGGAGAAAATTGTAACTGTGGCATAAATATTTGTATTCCATTATGCAAATACTAGTTTGGCGAGTATTTGCAAAATAATTGAATTTCAGTATACAAAACATTGAATGACTGAAATACTGGTTGACGGTGTATTTCAAGTACAATATTGGTTTCGCTCACAAATGTTCAACTTTCATAAATCTTTTCCAAGCTGAAGTTAATGTGCGAACACAATTTCACCTCCCACAAGCATTTTTTCAACTTGAATACAAAGAACCAGAATAATTTGAACAAACCACAGAAGATATTCAGGAACTTTAACAATAAGAGATCATTCTCACCCCAAATAACGCCAAAGAATCTACAACTGCTTTTGAGGGCTTCCCGTGTACTGCAGGAGATAAAACATTTGGATTCCATGAATTGAAAAGAAATTGCAAACGAAGATAAGAACTGAATCCTAAAGAAGAAGGCATAAACATAATTATAAGAATTTGAGCTACTTACTAAATATTAAAGGCAAAAGAATCAGGCAGATAAGGGAAGCCAAGCTCACCAATAGTGAGCAACCCATTGCATTGACCCATAGACCTGTCAATGAAACCAGAGAAAAGCTCTCAGTGACAACTAAAGACACCCATCCCAGAGATCTATCAAAATGGGTCCCATATGTTGTGTGCCATTAAGAAGGTTTTTCATATATATAAAAAAAAAATGAGTATAATTATGAAGCTGATAGGACTTGAACACACCACCTCAAAGAATTTTACACGCCTTTAACCACTAGTATATATATACACACTCACTTCAAGAACATCTCCTAAAAAAAGATTGAATAAACTTCAAAGTTGTTACCTCCCTGCTTCTACCATGACACAAGTAGAAAACCATGAATTTAGCAAACTGAAACAAGATGAAGTAGCTATAGTTATGGTTCCATTTCCATCTCAAGGCCATCTTAACCAACTTCTCCAACTTTCATGTTTAATCTCCTCCTATCATCTTCCTGTCTATTATGTTGGTTTGGCAACACATAATCATCAAGCCAGGATTCGAGCTAACGCGTTAAATCCTTCAAACATAGCCAAACTTCACTTCCATGACCTTCCAAATCCTGAACTAATAGCCTCATCAAATCTTTAGACAATATGGGATGTTTCTATGCTTCTTTGCGATCCCATTGCTTCTTTCATACGCGATATTTCATCAAAAGTAAGATGAGTCGTTGTTGTTCAGGAACCTATGATGTCTTATAATGTACAAGATGTTTCTTCTTTGCCCCATGCTGAATCCTATATATTTAACTACAGTTCAGTTTTCTCTTGCTATATTATGATGTGCTTATTTTTAAAGATTTTTGGCCAACATGAAGAAGAATTGCTTAATAAGCTATACTCCTTTGAAGGAGTTACAACAGATGAAGCTATGGACTTATCAGATTCTTAACATCCATATATGGATATTAGATCAGGTGATATCCATAATACAAGTAAAGTAATTGAAAGCAAGTATATTGATTTGATGGAACAAGCAGAAATTAGTCTGAACAAGAAACAATGGGCAATTGGACCTATTCTGCCTACTAAACTCAATTATATCTCGAGTAGGGAGAATATATGTTTGGAGTGGCTGAACAAACTGTTAACTTATAATGTTTTGTATAATGACAAACTACCTTGTGTCACAAGCAAATCAAGACTAGTGTATCTGTGTTAGATACACAAAATCCTACAGATTGATGCTTCAAGAATCAAATCAGCAACAATCAATTAAGGAGAAGATTGATTCACTCAAATCAATCTAACCAAAGATTGATTCATTCAGATCAATCTGAACTCAAGGAATCAAATCAAATCTTGCAAGATAACCATGCCTTCCAAAGAAGATCTGCCATTGCTGGAACTCAATCAAAAAAGATTTACATTAAATCAAACATGGGAATCAAAAAGGAAGAACGCCAAAAAAGGAAAAGAAACAAGTTGCCCTCACTGAAGCAACGCCTCCATCATTCAAGGGATACAAAATTGAAGCAATCACAATCCTAGCGTCTGACTAGGATGAAGTACTCTAGAAGATAGACACTCAAATCAGCCAAGTATCAAGACTTCAAGAAGATCCTCAAAAGAAGGAAGAGCATTAAGATCACACAAATATCTTCAAGAGAAGGAAGATTACAGGAAGATCTCCAAAGAAGGAAAATCAGCAAAGTATCAAGATCACACAGATATCTTCAAGAGAAGGAAGAGAATCAAGATTATAAGATCTCTAAAGAAGGAAAATCAGCAAAGTATCAAGATGTAACAACCTGTATTATCCGTATGCTAGTTCTATTCACGTGATACTTGACATAGCCTTATAGTATAGGTGAGGGACCGTGCTTCTTATATGATTAGTGTTGGCTTAAACTAGCTCGTAAGGTGAGGTAACACCTTGCACATTTCAGCATGTGTACTGCAAGTTAGCTCCAACGGAAGTATTTAAACTAGAGGTAGTAAAGTGGTAATTGGGCCAAATGCACTACCACTTACTTGCATTAATTATGGCCCAAATTGACATGAATAGAGGGATAATTCGGATTAGGGCCCAACAAGTGTTGAAGTTCCCAAAAGCCCAAGTTAAAAGGCCAAGTAGGTGGGGCCAAGTAGGTGGGTCACCTACTTGACAATATATGGCCAAAATTAGTCAAGAAATTCGGCCATTACACCTCCTTTTTAAAGGGATAAAGATCAGATCTTTTACCTCATTTTTAACTTGCAAAATTTTCAGATTTCTTAAGTTTCTCTCTTGGTCTCTCTTGGCTTCAATCAGCAGCCCTAGAAAACCTTGGTTCCTTGAATATTGCCCCATTTTCAAGTAAAAGTTTGAAGGAGAGTTTCAGTTCTTGGAGTACAACTTTAGAGGATAAATTCCTAGAAACTAAGGTAAGACTACTGCCCATTTTTTTCCTCTCTTTAAATACAGATTTGGGGTGGAAAATTTTGTATATATTTATCAAGAACTAATGGATGGTGATAAATCTTTGAGTTAATATGCTCCTATTATGCTGAAAGATTTTTAGGGATTGATAGTGGCTGCCTTATGTATATTGTTGTTGGGGGCTGTTTGGGTATCTTGGAAAAGGATGTATGAAGTTGTATTAATGTATAGAAGAAGGGTGTGGTGGTTCACCATTGGTGCAAGGGTTGTATGGGCCTACTTTCCGTCAAGTGTTAGCTACTGTTTTTAGGGCCTTGATTAGTTGCTAACATTAGCTTAATTGTGACTTATATTGTAGATTAGCATTCAAGAAGGGAGGTTGAATTGTGACAGTGGTATTGGTCCAAAAAATAAGGTATGTAGGGCGATTCGATTACATATTCCTTGGCATGAAATCTGATACCTGCGATTAATGTCAATAAGTGAATTTCCTAAGTTCTATTCCTAGTAAAGGAAACATAGTGGCAACGTACGATATCCAAATAGCTAACAATATTCCCCCCTCCTAAGTGTACATAATTACTTAGTTACACGTTCAGTACTCTATAGTCAATTGAAGTCATTTGTGTCATTCAAACTCTCAAGTAATGCATTAATGTTACGTAGCTCCTTATATTGTAGCTACTGTCCTAAAGTATTATTTTCATGTCTCCTACTACTGTTCCGTATTTCCAAATCTCAAAAATAATCGTGACCACCAAAACAACAATCTCAAAGATTAAAGAATCTAAGTGAAGCAATTTGTATAACTATGGGTGGCAGCTCAGGGGCGAAAGCCTAGCATGGGCCGATCCCAATGGGTATAGGAGGGTGGCAGCTCAGGGGCAAAAGCCTAGCATGGGCCGATCCCGATTTGTGCAATGTTGAGGACCGCATCCCAGGGGTTAAAATGCCTAGCATGGGTCATCCTCTTCTACCACTGATCAGCTGGTCACTTATATCACATACGTTATAAAGATCATAACACACATAAAGGTAAAGACAAGAATGTAACATACATGACCCCACCAGAGTTAACAGAGGCAGCCTCCTATTCTGATTTATGCACTTATACGTTGATACCTGGTTTCGTTTGAACTCTTATTTTATATATGTAGTTGCCTTACATATTCAGTACACTTTTCGTACTGACGTCCCTTGCGGGGGACGCTGCATTTCATGCTGCAGGCACAGGTACTCTCGCTAGTAGACCTCCTCAGTAGGAGCATACGACACTCAACTACTTTTGGTGAGCTCCAGGTTGCTTCGGAGCTTTACTGAGCCCTTGGTAGACTCATTTTGGTATTGTATCGTAGCTAGGGGTAAGGCGGGGTCTGTCCCGACCTACTCTAAAGGTTTCTATCTGTTAGAGGCTTTGTAGACTTATGTATATGCTTCAGTTGCATCTTAACAAGTTGTGGCCTCAATGGCCAAGTCTTGTATATAAGTTTTGGAATCTACTTATGTCGGTTCATATCGTTGTGTCCCTGACGAACTTGTCACAAAACTTTCATAGTTACATGCATAGTAAGCACAGGTCACATGTGGGTTCTCTCGGGCCTTTAGGGCATCGAGTGCCTGTCCGTCTTAATCGGGTTTGAGGCGTGACAAAGTGGTATCAGAGCAGGTCATCCTAGGGAGTCTACAAAGCCGTGTCTATGTAGAGTCTTGCTTATGGATGTGTTGTGCACCACATTTATAAACAGGAGGCTACGAGACATGTAGGAGTTGTCTCTTTTCTTTCATTTCTTAGATCGTGCGATAGAACCAATGTTGTGGTGAATAGTACCTAACTTCTGAATTGTTTTATTATAGTGAAGATGCCAGCTACGAGAAGGAGTAAAAGTACAGGTAAGCGAGTGGATGTGGCTGCCCAAGAAGGGACCAGCCAACCACCACCTAGTCAAGCTGTTCAAGGTGAGGCTCAAGATGAGTCTCTATCACAGACTTCCCCGACCCCTCCATCGCCAGAAGAACTAAGGAGGGAAGCTGCACCTCAAGAACCCCCTATTAATGCTACTGAGCAAGATTTGAGGAATGCAGTCCAATTGTTGACTCGTATAGTTGCTGGCCACGGCCAAAGGCAAGAAGGTCCAATTGCGGGTATTAGTAGTGTAGATAGAGCGGCTGGCACGCGGATACGTGATTTCCTTAATTTGGACCCTCCATCATTCACCGGGACAGATCCTAATGAAGATCCACAAGACTTTATAGATCAGATCCAACGCACTTTCGATGTTATGCATGTAAGTGGCAAAGAAGCGCTCGAGCTAGCAGCATATAGATTAAAAGGTGTGGCTATATTGTGGTATGAAGCTTGGAAGCAATCCAGGGGAACAAATGCACCTTCAGCTATATGGAAAGAGTTCAAAAAGGCATTCCTTGACCATTACCTGCCATTGGAGATCCGAGAGGCCCGTGCGGATCAGTTCTTAAATCTCCACCAAGGAAGTATGAGCGTGAGAGAGTACAGTCTCAAATTTAATTCCTTGGCCAGGTATGCTCCTAATGTAGTTGCTACTATGGGGGATAGAGTTCATCGATATGTGGATAGATTAGATTCATATCTGGTTAGAGACTGTACCATTGCTTCATTGAATAAAGATATGGATATAGCAAGGATGCAAGCTTTTGCGCAAAAGTTGGAGGATCAAAGGCAAAGAAGAAGGACACAAGAGTCAGGAATAGGGCATTCTAAGAGAGCAAGATCTATGGGGCAGTTTACAGCATCCCAAGGTGAGTTTAGGCCTCGGTTCTTTAACAGACCGCCTAGGCCATCATCTTCCTATTCTACAGCGAGTACCCCACCTCAATTTCAAGGGTCTAGGGGCAATCAGTTTGGGCAAAGAGGTGAAAGTCAAGGTTCACGAACAGCGGGATACCAAGAGCAGGGAAGTATGAGCCAATCAAGACCTCCTCGAGAGTTTTGTAAACAATGTGGAAGGAATCATTTAGGTGCATGTCGGTTTGGGACAAATGCTTGTTTTTGGTGTGGTACACCAGGTCATATGATGAGAAATTGCCCTCATAGAGGTGTGGGTGGTGTGGCACCACCTACTAGGTCAGTTGTTGCATCCTCGTCATCAGCACCTTCTTTAGGTAGAGGACAGATGCCTACTGGTCGTGGTAGAGGAGCTAGGGGAGCAGCTAGTTCTAGTGGAGTTCAGAATCGCACATATGCTCTCGGGGATCGACAAAATTTGGAAGCCTCGCCGGATGTGGTTACAGGTACATTGTCCATCTTTTCACATATTGTATATGTATTAATTGATCCGGGGTCTACACTATCATATGTTACTCCATTGATTGCTGAAAAGTTCAAAAGAACACCAGAATTATTAGTGAAGCCATTTGAGGTGTCTACACCGATTGGTGACTCTATTATAGCTAGAAGGGTTTATCGTAATTGCATTGTAACCGTTTGTGATCGTGATACGTTGGCTGACCTTGTTGAGCTAGAAATGGTGGATTTTGATGTTATAATGGGTATGGATTGGTTAGCTTCTTGTTATGCCACGGTAGATTGCCGAACGAAGACGCTGCATTTCCATTTTCCTAAAGAGGCCGTTCTTGAATGGAAAGGTAATATTGGGACATCAAGAGGTAAATTTATTTCCTATTTTAAGGCAAAGAAGATGATGTCCAAAGGATACATATGTCATTTAGTGAGAGTGAGAAATATAGATGCGGAGCCACCAACTCTTCAATCCATTCCAGTGGTAAATGAATTTCCCGATGTATTTCCTGAAGATCTTCCGGGTTTGCCTCCAGAACGAGAAATAGAGTTTGCTATTGATGTGATTCCAGATACTCAACCTATATCCATCCCTCCATATAGAATGGCCCCGGCAGAATTACGGGAGTTGAAGGAGCAATTAAAAGACTTATTAGAAAAAGGATTCATAAGGCCTAGTATGTCCCCATGGGGAGCACCAGTTTTATTTGTACGCAAGAAAGATGGCTCGTTAAGAATGTGTATCGATTACC
Organism: Solanum stenotomum; assembly: GCF_019186545.1. Classification (NCBI taxonomy): domain Eukaryota; kingdom Viridiplantae; phylum Streptophyta; class Magnoliopsida; order Solanales; family Solanaceae; genus Solanum; species Solanum stenotomum. The sequence continues at coordinate 69,262,367 of NC_064283.1, read as the reverse complement.
GGCAGTTGAATAAGGTAACGATTAAGAACAAATATCCCCTCCCTAGAATTGATGATTTGTTTGATCAGTTACAAGGTGCTAGGTGTTTTTCAAAAATTGACCTAAGGTCGGGTTATCACCAAGTGAGGGTCAAAGACGAAGATATACCCAAGACAGCTTTCCGAACACGATATGGTCATTTTGAGTTTGTAGTCATGTCATTCGGGCTAACGAATGCACCAGCAGTTTTTATGGATTTGATGAATAGGGTGTTCAAGCCATTTTTAGATGTGTTCGTGATAGTATTCATAGATGACATTTTGGTGTATTCGAGATCGGAAGAGGACCATGCTAATCACCTGCGACAGGTGTTACAAATTCTTCGTGATCGTAAGTTGTATGCAAAGTTCTCTAAATGTGAGTTCTGGTTAAAATCAGTGGCATTCCTAGGTCATGTTGTATCCGATGAAGGAATAAGGGTTGATAATCAGAAGATAGAAGCGGTGAAAAACTGGCCAAGACCTACAACGCCTACGGAGATCCGTAGTTTCCTTGGATTGGCAGGTTATTACAGAAGGTTCGTTGAAGGATTCTCTTCCATTGCTGCACCCTTAACAAAGCTAACACACAAAGAAACCAAGTTTCAGTGGAGTGATGAATGTGAAAGAAGCTTCCAAGAGCTGAGGAATAAATTAACTTCTACACCGGTATTGGTACTTCCAGAAGGTACAGAAGGGTATGCAGTCTATTGTGATGCTTCGGGAGTGGGCCTAGGATGTGTTTTGATGCAGCATGGTAAGGTAATAGCTTACGGCTCAAGGCAGCTGCGGCCACATGAGAAAAATTATCCAACTCATGATCTAGAACTAGCAGCAGTTGTATTTGCGCTGAAGATATGGCGCCACTACTTGTATGGAGTTCATGTTGACATATACACTGATCACAAGAGTTTGCAATATATCTTTAAGCAAAAGGACCTAAATCTGAGGCAGCGAAGATGGCTGGAGCTATTAAAAGATTATGACATTGATATCTTGTATCATCCCGGGAAAGCAAATATAGTAGCTGATGCGTTAAGTCGTAAAATAATGGCAAGCATCTATGGGCGGTCTGTGGAAAGACAAGGAATAACTAAGGATCTATGTCAACTAGCTAGCTTGGGGGTTCGGCTTCTTGAATCTCCTGACAAAGGGGTTATTGTGCAAAATGCGGCAGAATCCTCATTAGTAATAGAAGTGAAAGAGAAGCAGTACACGGATCCTTTTCTATTAAAGCTTAAGGAGAATGTACAACAGGGTATGACAAAGGCATTTGAGCTTACGCAAGAGGGAGTACTTCGATGTCAAAACAGATTGTGTGTACCTAATGTAGATGAATTAAGAAATAGGATTATGATAGAAGCGCATCATTCGAGATATTCTGTCCATCCGGGGTCAACTAAAATGTATCATGACTTAAAAGAAATGTATTGGTGGGGGGACATGAAGAAGAACATTGCGGAATTCGTGGCTCAATGTCCAAATTGTCAACAAGTGAAAGTAGAGCACCAAAAGCCCGGAGGTTATATGCAGTGTATAGAACTTCCAATTTGGAAGTGGGATATGATCAATATGGATTTTGTCACTGGTTTGCCTCGTTCATTTCGGAAGTTTGATTCTATATGGGTAATTGTTGATAGACTGACCAAATCAGCGCACTTCTTGCCGGTCAAGACTACTTATACAGTTGAGGAGTATGCGAGGTTGTATATTAAAGAGATAGTTCGTCTACATGGAGTGCCAATCTCTATTATATCTGATAGGGGAGCTCAATTCACTGCAAATTTTTGGAAGTCATTTCAGAAGAGTTTAGGAACACAAGTGAATTTAAGTACAGCCTTTCACCCTCAAACAGATGGTCAGGCGGAGCGTACAATTCAAACACTCGAGGATATGCTGCGAGCTTGTACATTGGACTTCAAAGGTAGTTGGGATGATCATTTGCCATTGATCGAGTTTGCATACAACAATAGCTACCATTCAAGTATTAAAATGGCACCTTATGAAGCTTTATATGGAAGAAAATGTAGATCCCCAATTGGCTGGTTCGAAAAAGGTGAAACTGCCTTATTTGGGCCAGATCTTGTTCATCAAGCTATGGAAAAAGTCAAAGTGATACGGCAGCGGCTAGAAACAGCTCAAAGTCGACATAAATCATATGCGGATGTTAGAAGGAGAGGACTAGAATTTTCTATAGGGGATTGGGTGTTCTTGAAGGTGTCACCAATGAAAGGGGTAATGAGGTTTGGTAAAAAAGGAAAATTGAGTCCACGCTATATAGGGCCATATAAGATTATTCGAAGAGTTGGCCAAGTAGCCTATGAGTTAGAACTACCACAAGAGCTTTCATCAGTTCATCCGGTGTTTCATGTCTCGATGCTTCGGAAATGCATAGGTGACCCATCTCATATTACTCCTACTGAAGATGTACAGGTTACGGGAGATCTCACTTATGAAGAAGTACCCATTGCTATTCTGGATCGACAAGTTAGGAAGTTAAGAAATAAAGAAGTAGCTTCTGTAAAAGTATTATGGAGGAACCAACAAGTAGAAGAAGTTACATGGGAAGCGGAAGAAGCAATGAAATTGAAGTATCCTCATCTCTTTCAGATCCATGAGAAGGATGAAAATGCTTAGTCTAGACGCTGACAAGTAAGTATAAGTCTATTTGCATTATGTGATTAATAGTAGCACTAATTTAGGCTTGAACTTGTTTGGGCTGGATAACCATGCTAACATTCGAGGACGAATGTTTTTAAGGGGGAAAGACTGTAACAACCTGTATTATGCGTATGCTGGTTCTATTCACGTGATACTTGACATAGCCTTATAGTATAGGTGAGGGACCGTGCTTCTTATATGATTAGTGTTGGTTTAAACTAGCCCGCAAGGTGAGGTAACACCTTGCACGTTTCAGCATGTGTACTGCAAGTTAGCTCCAACGGAAGTATTTAAACTAGAGGTAGTAAAGTGGTAATTGGGCCAAATGCACTACCACTTACTTGCATTAATTATGGCCCAAATTGACATGAATAGAGGGATAATTCGGATTAGGGCCCAACAAGTGTTGAAGTTCCCAAAAGCCCAAGTTAAAAGGCCAAGTAGGTGGGGCCAAGTAGGTGGGTCACCTACTTGACAATATATGGCCAAAATTAGTCAAGAAATTCGGCCATTACACCTCCTTTTTAAAGGGATAAAGATCAGATCTTTTACCTCATTTTTAACTTGCAAAATTTTCAGATTTCTTAAGTTTCTCTCTTGGTCTCTCTTGGCTTCAATCAGCAGCCCTAGAAAACCTTGGTTCCTTGAATATTGCCCCATTTTCAAGTAAAAGTTTGAAGGAGAGTTTCAGTTCTTGGAGTACAACTTTAGAGGATAAATTCCTAGAAACTAAGGTAAGACTACTGCCCATTTTTTTCCTCTCTTTAAATACAGATTTGGGGTGGAAAATTTTGTATATATTTATCAAGAACTAATGGATGGTGATAAATCTTTGAGTTAATATGCTCCTATTATGCTGAAAGATTTTTAGGGATTGATAGTGGCTGCCTTATGTATATTGTTGTTGGGGGCTGTTTGGGTATCTTGGAAAAGGATGTATGAAGTTGTATTAATGTATAGAAGAAGGGTGTGGTGGTTCACCATTGGTGCAAGGGTTGTATGGGCCTACTTTCCGTCAAGTGTTAGCTACTGTTTTTAGGGCCTTGATTAGTTGCTAACATTAGCTTAATTGTGACTTATATTGTAGATTAGCATTCAAGAAGGGAGGTTGAATTGTGACAGTGGTATTGGTAAAAAAAAAATAAGGTATGTAGGGCGATTCGATTCCATATTTCTTGGCATGAAATCTGATACTTGCGATTAATGTCAATAAGTGAATTTCCTAAGTTCTATTCCTAGTAAAGGAAACATAGTGGCAACGTACGATATCCAAATAGCTAACAATATTCCCCCCCTCCTAAGTGTACATAATTACTTAGTTACACGTTCAGTACTCTATAGTCAATTGAAGTCATTTGTGTCATTCAAACTCTCAAGTAATGCATTAATGTTACGTAGCTCCTTATATTGTAGCTACTGTCCTAAAGTATTATTTTCATGTCTCCTACTACTGTTCCGTATTTCCAAATCTCAAAAATAATCGTGACCACCAAAACAACAATCTCAAAGATTAAAGAATCTAAGTGAAGCAATTTGTATAACTATGGGTGGCAGCTCAGGGGCGAAAGCCTAGCATGGGCCGATCCCAATGGGTATAGGAGGGTGGCAGCTCAGGGGCAAAAGCCTAGCATGGGCCGATCCCGATTTGTGCAATGTTGAGGACCGCATCCCAGGGGTTAAAATGCCTAGCATGGGTCATCCTCTTCTACCACTGATCAGCTGGTCACTTATATCACATACGTTATAAAGATCATAACACACATAAAGGTAAAGACAAGAATGTAACATACATGACCCCACCAGAGTTAACAGAGGCAGCCTCCTATTCTGATTTATGCACTTATACGTTGATACCTGGTTTCGTTTGAACTCTTATTTTATATATGTAGTTGCCTTACATATTCAGTACACTTTTCGTACTGACGTCCCTTGCGGGGGACGCTGCATTTCATGCTGCAGGCACAGGTACTCTCGCTAGTAGACCTCCTCAGTAGGAGCATACGACACTCAACTACTTTTGGTGAGCTCCAGGTTGCTTCGGAGCTTTACTGAGCCCTTGGTAGACTCATTTTGGTATTGTATCGTAGCTAGGGGTAAGGCGGGGTCTGTCCCGACCTACTCTAAAGGTTTCTATTTGTTAGAGGCTTTGTAGACTTATGTATATGCTTCAGTTGCATCTTAACAAGTTGTGGCCTCAATGGCCAAGTCTTGTATATAAGTTTTGGAATCTACTTATGTCGGTTCATATCGTTGTGTCCCTGACGAACTTGTCACAAAACTTTCATAGTTACATGCATAGTAAGCACAGGTCACATGTGGGTTCTCTCGGGCCTTTAGGGCATCGAGTGCCTGTCCGTCTTAATCGGGTTTGAGGCGTGACACAAGATCACATAAATATCTTGAAGAGAAGAAAGAGAATCAAGATCACCAGAAGATCTCTAAAGAAGAAAGGAATCGGCTAGCTCATATGAACATGAATCAACCAGCCGAAATCAAGGACTCAACTAGGATCCTTGATTTCAAATACCCTTGGGTTATTCCTTAACAAGAGCAGTCCTCAAACACTATATAATCCTCTCCTAGCCTTAGTTGTGAATCATGCACTTCACTTGAACTTATATTGTAATCTTCTTTTATCTTTCATAAAACTTTGTACACACTTGAGTGAACAATTGAAAAGAAAAGAGAAAGAAAGATCTGAGTGTAGGTTATACAAGTAGAGGTTGTGTCAAAGAAGAAGATCTGATTTGCATATCAGACAGGGCTCTCAACTGTAACATTTTGCAACACCCAAGTTCTCAACAAGCTCTAAAGGAAACCCTTGAAACCCAAGGGGACTAGACTAGGCACCACATCGGTGTTCCGAACCAGTATAAAAACTATTTGTGTTATTTACTTACTGCAATATTTGATACTGTTTGTCTATTCTACTAACGTGCAAGTGAGTCGACTGACTATTACAGGAAGTCGACTGAAGGAAATTTTAATTCACCCTCCCCCCTCTTGACTTTCAATTGGTATCAGAGCAGGTCTCACTAGTAAAGTGTTTAACCACATGTGAGCAAAGATCCAATGGCACACTATCAGATTCCTGGTGATCTACTTCAAGATGGACATTCCTCAACTCGAGCACCATATTTCAACGACCAACATTACTCCCACTGGAAAGACAGATTCAAAATCTTTATCTCTTCAAATGATCATCAAGCATGGATTGTGATCAAGAAGGGTCCAAAGTCTATTCCTGGATTGACCGAAAAGATGGCACTGAGAAACCATTTGATCCCAAATCTTTCGATATCACAAAAGAGCAATAAGAGGTAATTCAAACTAATGCTAGAGCTATAAGTTTGTTATATTGTGCAGTGAGTGGAGCTGAATATGACAAGATATCAACATGTGAAACTGCGAAAGAAATGTGGGACAAACTAGAAGTGACTTATGAAGGAACCACCAAGGTAAATGAAGCTCGGATCAGTTCATTGGTGAATGAATATGAATTGTTCAAAATGGCCGAGGATGAAAACGTAGAAGCCATGTTCTCGAGATTCAGTAAAATTGTCTGCGAACTAAAATCACTTGGAATGGTGTATTCAAATGGACTTCAAGTTAGAAAACTTGTTAGAAGTCTACCCAAAGCTTGGGAAACTAAAGCTGTTATTCTTGAAGATGGAGGTTTGCAAAAAAATGATGTACGATGAACTACGAGGAAACTTGATGGCCTATGAACAAAATCATATTAACAGGTACAACAAGGATGATAAAAAGAAGACTGTGGCATTTACAACTGAAACATCTGAAATTGGAGAAGAAGGTGATGAATATCAAGACGAAGGAATGACTCTCATAAATCGAGGAGTGAGACAAATGCTTAGACAAAGGCAGAGACCCCAATATGATTTTAAGAATAATGAAAGGAATGATGATCGCTGCTACTACTGTGGAAAATCAGGACATATCAAACAAAACTGTCCAGAACGGAGAAGGAGAAACAATTGAAGAAATGAAGATCCAAAGAGTCTTGAAGCTTGGGATTAAGGAGAAACATCCGAAGATGATCATGATGAAACTGCCAACATATGTTTCATGACATTAGGTGAAACAAGTGAGGTAAGATCTTTTAACTGTTCTAACTGTAATGACTTACAAGACTCTTTAGACATGGTTACTGATGAATTACAGAAAGTAATTGATGCATACAATAAGATTGCTCAATAAAAGAAAGACTGGCAGATTCTTCTCAAAGCAAGTCAGATTGAAGTCGACTTACTAGCAGAAAAACTGGAAAAAGTAAAAGTGCAGATGAACAATATCAAAAGATCTCCTAGTCATAGCTCTGTCAAATCTAACAGAACTACTTTCAACAGGAGAAGATCTTCTAATCAAAGTTCCTACAGATCCAACAGATCTTTATCAAATTCCTCTTATCATTCTGCTGAAACTGTTGTTAATTTCTCTTGTTATACTTGTGGTGACATTGGTCACAAATCTTTTAACTGTAGGAAATTTTCTTCTGGAAAATGGATTTGGAGACCAAAAGTTGTTAATCCTAACCCTCAAGGACCCAAAAATAATTGGGTACCAAAAAGAAATTAATCTACTTGTTTTGCAGGAGCACACCAGAAAAACCTACAAGAAAGGAATGCGGGTAATTGACAGTGGATGCTCCAGACACATGTGTGGAAAGAGAGAAAATTTCAAACTATTAAAAAAAAGCATTGCTTGAGGATTTGTAAGATTTGGAAACAACACAAAATGAGAAGGAATTGGAGTTGGAACTATCACCCTAAGCTCATCATATGATCTAGTAGAAGATTATCTTGTTGAAGGACTCAAGCACAAACTCCTCAGCATTAGTCAACTATGTGACAGTTGGTTTCAAGTTTCCTTCAATACAACAAGTTGCACAATCAAACATCCAGAAAGAAATTTTTTCATCAGAGGAGATCAAATTGATAATATATTTGTCTTAACTGTTGTTGATCTATCTAATCTTACTTTTCTTACTGTAGCTTCTAATGATCCTTGGTTGTGATTAAAAGCTTGGACACATAAACTTGCATGCTCTTGAGAAGTTATCTAGATTAGAACGAATTATCAGACAATCAAAATTGAACTTTGAAAAGGATTATATCTATGATGCGTGTCAACTTGTGATCATGATGGCGAATTTGAAAATAAGGCATTTGAAGATTTTTGTGCTCAAAACAGCTTCACTCAAAATTTCTCTTCACCCAGATCACCTCAACGAAATAGAGAGGTGGAAAGAAAAAAATCGTTCCTTCCAAGATACAACAAGAACTATGTTGTTGGATCAAAATATCCCTAATCATTTTTTTGGCAGCAACAATAGAATCTGTTGCCGAAGAGTCAGCTCCTGCAGAGGTGGAGTCGACTACCCTAACTGACAAAACCACTATCCCTAGGGAATGGAGATACAATGCAAGCTACCTTGAAAATTTTATCATGGGAAAACCAGATGATAAAATTCAGACTAGATCTTCACTACAAAAGCAAGAACTAGAACCTCTTGTATCACAAATAGAATTCAAATGAATAAATGGATGAGTCATGGATACAAGCTATGAAAGAAGAATTTGATCAATTCGAGAAAGATCAGCTTACAAATAAAGCAATTAGAAAATGGAATTTTCATCAATTAAGGAAATGCGGTTGATGAAAAAATATATCGAGGAATGACTGGATCTTTACTATATCTCACTGCAAGTCGATCGAACATCATGTTCAACGTTTGCAAAGGTTTCAATCTGCCCCAAAAGAATCGCATCTCACTGCAGTAAAACGAATCAATCCGATATCTTATTAGAACATCCAAAATGGGACCATGGTATCCTTTCTTTGAAAATTTTGATTTATCTGAATTTTTAGATGCTGACTTTGCAGGTGATAAAAATACAGCAAAAGCACTAGTGGAACATGTCAATTCTTGGGAAAATATCTTATTTCCTAGCATATTGTTCTTGTCTATTTTGTTTTCCTTTTTGATTATGTCAAAGGGGGAGAATTCAGATAACTATACTGGAAGCATACAAAAAGGGGGAGCATACAGAAAAGGGGAGTCAGAAAATTGATAAACAGGGAAGTTAAACTAAATCGTATAGTTAAATTTGTCATTATCAAAAAGGGGGAGATTGTTAACTTATAATGTTTTGTATAATGACAAACTACCTTGTGTCGCAGGAAAGTCAAGACTAGTGTATATGTGTTAGATACACAAAATCCTACAGATTGATGCTTCAAGAATCAAATCAGCAGTAATCACTTAAGGAGAAGATTGATTCACTCAAATCAATCTAACCACAGATTGATTTATTGAACTCAAGGAATCAAATCAAATCTTGCAAGATAGCCATGCCTTCCAAAGAAGATATGCCATTGCTGGAACTCAATCAAAAAATATTTATATTAAATCAAACATGGGAATCAAAAAGGAAGAACGCCAAAGAAGGAAAAGAAATAAGCTGCCCTAACTGAGGCAATGCCTCCATCATTCAAGGGATACAGAATTGAAGCAATCACAATCCTAGCGTCTGACTAGGATGAAGTACACAGGAAGATAGACATTCAAATCAACCAAGTATCAAGACTACAAGAAGATCCTCAAAAGAAGGAAGAGTATTAAGATCATATAAATATCTTCAAGAGAAGGAAGATTACAAGAAGATCTCCAAAGAAGGAAAATCAGCAAAGTATCAAGATCACACAGATATCTTCAAGAGAAGGAAGAGAATCAAGATTATAAGAAGATCTCTAAAGAAGGAAAATCAGCAAAGTATCAAGATCACATAAATATCTTCAAGAGAAGAAAGAGAATCAAGATCACAATAAGATTTCCAAAGAAGGAAGGAATTGGCTAGCTCATATGGACATAAATCAACCAGCTGAAATCAAGGACTCAACTAGGATCCTTGATTTGAAATACCCTTGGGTTATTCCTTAACAAGAGTAGTCCTCAAACACGTTATAATCCTCTCCTAGCCTTAGTTGTGAAGTACGCACTTCACTTGAACTTATATTGTAATCTTCTTTTATCTTTCATAAAACTTTGTACATACTTAAGTGAACAATTGAAAAGAAAAGAGAAAAAAAGATCTGAGTGTAGGTTATACAGGTAGAGGTTGTGTCAAAGAAGAAGATATGATTTGCATATCAGACAGGGCTCTCAACTGTAACATTCTGCAACACCCAAGTTCTCAACAAGCTCTAAAGGAAACCCTTGAAACCTAGGGGACTGGACTAGGCACCACATCGGTGTTCTGAACCAGTATAAAAACTATTTTTGTTATTTACTTACTGCAATATTTGTTACTGTTTATCTATTCTACCAACGTGCAGGGAAGTCGACTGAAGGAAATTTTAATTAACCCCCCCCCCCCCCCTCTTGACTTTCACAAACAACCTCTAAGATCAGTTCTTTATGTATCTTTTGGAACAATAACTTCATTTTCTGATAGACAAATCAAGGAGCTGGTGATGGGATTAGAGCAGAGTAAATAGAGGTTCATATGGGTGCTGAGAGATGCCGATAGAGGAGATATCTTTAAAGGGGAAGCTAGAAAAGTTGAGTTGCCTGAAGGATTTGAGGAAAGAGTAAAAGAGGTCGGGTTAGTGGTAAGAGAATGGGCACCACAACCAGAAATCTTGGCTCATTTGTCTATAGGCGGGTTCATGAGTCGTTGTGATTGGAACTCTTGCTTAGAGAGTATTACTATGGGAGTGTCTATAGCTGCTTGGCCTATGCACACTAATCAACCAATAAATGGTTTCTTGGTGACAGAAATATTGAAAAAAGGCATGCTTGTTAGAGATTGGGGGAAACATGAGGAGGTAGTAAGTGCATCCACTATTGGGAATGTCGTGGGGAAGTTGATGGCATTAGAAGAAGTAGACCTGATTAGAAAAAGAGCAGAAGAATTGGGAGAAGCTGTAAGACAGTCCACAGAGAAAGGGGTGCTTCTAAAATAGAGTTAGATTATTTCATCGCGCATATCACAAGATAGACTTGGTTTCTTTCTAGCTCTTTCTTCTTTGAATTTCACTTTTCAAGCAGTTTGGTTACTTTACTATTTTCTTAAAATTGTTGCCAATCTGTGTTTAAAACAGAATTACTGATTCCAATAAACTTTGCAGAAACACGAAGTAACCAAAGTTTTAATGAACCAGTAAGAACAGAAGAACATAAATTAATTCAGAACAACTAAAATCTATAAAACATACCAAAATATGGAAAAAGACAGAATGGAAAATATCAAGCCCACTAAATGCACAGTGTCCCCTTAAGGAAATTATTCCCCTCTAATATCCGAGGTTTGATTTGGAATATGTCCTCCCAGGATAGTATGATCTCAATCACCAGTGTATTGATACCCAAAACTCTGGTGTCATCGAACCACTTAACAACAGTAAAGTACACGAAGAAACTTTGTGCAGAAGAAGAAGAAGAAACCAAAAAAATTCGTAATGAAAAAATCTGAAGAATTAATGTATTTATAGGCAAGAGGAACTGGTTCTGAAAGGTTGCAACTCTTTCAGAATCCACACGACCATTCATGAAAGTTTGCAACCTTTCAAACGGTTATGGTTGTTTCTGAAAGTTGCAACCTTTCAGAATAGTCACTTCCAACGGCGGAAAATTCAAATAAAATGGGAAAGAATTTAAATAAAATGGGTCGCGCACGGATCCGAGTCGAGTCGGTCAATTAACTGAATAATTGAAATGTTTCGGTTAATTAACTAATTAATTGAAACGTTTTGGCCATTTAATTTAATTTAATAAAATAAATAAATAATTAACTAACTAATTAAAACAAAATTTGTCCAAAAAATAATCTCTCGATCATTTTCCAAAGCCAAAAAATAATCTCTCGATCGATCATTTTCCAAAGCAGAAGCCGAGAGACGGCGACGGCGCGAGGGGGGTTCCTCTTTCCAACCCTTTTAACAATTAATATGAGTGTTTTTATATTTAAACTCTACTATTTTTCTTTCCACCATCGATGAGGGAGAAATGCCTTTTCACTAAAGCATAAGATGACTTTTTAAGTTTCCAACTCTCCAAGTTCCCAACTTTTCAAGTTTCCAACTTTCCAAGTTCCTCTCTTTTCATTTTCCTTCCATTTCCCATTAAATCTTGCTACATACCCAACAATCCCCCACATGAATGGGGAATGGTTATAACATAAAGAATGCACGGACAACTGTGTACTTTACAAGGAAGGATCAATTGCATCTGCATAAGTAGGTTTCCCCTTGGACTTTTCGTAGTGAACATATGTCGGATATACTCAGTCAATCGATAGATGCGATATCTTTGAATTGTCGAGCTTTGGTGTATACCTAGACAACCATATGTCACATAATTAACCCTTTACCGTTTATGGTTCTTACGGTTGTGTTCGTTTCAGCCATGAACACCTCCTGGTTTCATGAGCGTATAAAGAATAGGATTTTGACATAAAATTCTCTTTGAAGCGGCTTACACTTCACATTCACATAGGTGATTTCTAACCGTGTCATCTCGTAGATACACTATTTGGTCAAATCTGCCAAACTTAGCAAATCATTAAAAACTTTAAGCTTTATTAACTCATTAACAAGCCTTAAAGTCTTAACCTTGTTCCTGAACATTGTCTTCATCATGAGAATGGATTAAGTTGATTAACAATGTCGAACCATCAGTCACAACTTTGTTTTTCTCCTTAAATCTAGCTCTTGGGATCTCCAGTCTGCTAGATAAAGTTACCGTCATGCTGACTTGTCCTAAGCCGTAAACCCATTCCCTTAGATGATCTTTCAACTGCCTTTCTCACTAGGCCTTTCGTTAGTGGATCTGACATATTATTGCTTGACTTCACATAGTCAATTGTAATAATTCCACTAAAGAGGAGTTGTCTTAGAGTATTATGTCTCCGTCGTATATGACGAGACTTCCCATTGTACATAACGCTCCCTGCCCTACCTATTGCTGCTTGACTATCACAATGTATGCAAATAGGTCCCACAGGTTTGGGCCAGAATGGAATATCCTCTAAGAAATTCCGGAGCCATTCAGCTTCTTCACCGGCCTTATCTAAGGCAATGAATTCAGATTCCATTGTGGAGCGAGCGATACATCTCTGTTTGGACGATTTCCAAGAGACTGCTCCTCCACCAAGTGTAAACATATAACCACTTTTGGATTTTACTTCATTTGACCCGGTGATCCAATTTGCATCACTATATCCTTCAATCACTGCAAGATATTTATTATAATGCAAAGCATAGTGTTGTGTATGTTTCAGATACCCCAACACACGTTTCATTGCCATCCAGTGAGTTTGATTATGATTACTGGTGAACTGACTCAGTTTGCTATCTAGTCGCGTACAATTCATAATATACATCAAACTTCCCAACACTCTGGCATATTCCAATTAAGAGTCACTTTCACCTACATTCTTTTGAAATGTAAAACTTAAATCAATTAGAGTTTTGACAACGTTGGAATTCAAGTACTTGAACTTATCCAATACTCTTTCAATATAATGAGATTGAGATAATGCTAGTCCCTGAGGAGTTTTGAGAATCTTGATCCCTAAGATCAAATCAGCAACTCTTAAGTCCTTCATATCGAACTTGCTGGACAGCATGCGCTTAGTAGCATTTATATTGTCAATATTTTTACTCATTATTAACATGTCATCAACATATAGACAAACAATGACTTCATGATTCGGAACATTTTTAATGTAAACACACTTGTCACATTCGTTAATCTTGAATCCATTTTCCAACATTGTTTGGTCAAATTTAGCATGCCATTGTTTGGGTGCTTGCTTGAGCCCATACAACGACTTCACAAGTCTGTACACTTTCTTTTCTTTACCAGGAACTACAAACCCTTCAGGTTGTTCTATGTAAATTTCTTCCTCCAACTCTCCATTTAAGAAAGCTATCTTTACATCCATTTGGTGGATTTTAAGATTATGCACTGCAAAGGCTTCTTTTGTAGGGCAAATATATCGAGTGGCACCTGAGTCGAGAAACCACTCCTTGGGATTTCCAACTAAGTTGCACTCCGAGATCATTGCACATATGTCATCTACATCTTCCATCTCTTCCACGATGTTTGCTTGACTTTTGCCTTTGTCTTTGTCTTTGTCTTTGTCTTTGTCCTTTCTTGGAGCACGACAGTCAGAAGACTTGTGACCAGCCTTACCACAGATGTAACAATTGCCCTTGAATTTCTTCTTGGCTTGTTCTGACTTCTGTCCGTTGGACTTCTTTTTCTTCTTGCATTTAGTAGGAGCTTCTTCAACAATATTAACTCCAATTATTGTCAAACTCTTACGAGACTTCTTTTCGGTGGTCTTGTTATCTTCAAGTTTCATTTCCTTACGTTTGTGCTTTAGATAATTCTTGAAATCGTTCCACGAAGGAGGCAACTTCTCGATCATTGAAGCCACTTGAAAAGCTTCATTTACTACCATATTCTCAACAATTAGATCATGGAAAATAAGTTGAAGTTCCTGTACTTGTGATCCAACAGTTTTACTATCTGACATTTTATAGTCTAAAAACTTTGTGACCATAAACTTTTTCAAACATGCATCTTCTGTCTTATATTTCTTCTCAAGTGCATCCCACAATTCTTTCGAAGTTGTCATTGCACTATGGACATTATATAAGTCATCCTCTAAAGCACTCAAAATGTAGCCCTTACATAGGAATAATGCATGTTTCCATGCTTCAATAATCATGAATTTTTCTCTGTCTGGCATTTCAACAGCAGGCACTGGAGTTACTTCATTGGTAAATTTTTGCAGACCAAGAGTGGTAAGCCAGAAAAATACCCATTGCTGCCATCCTTTGAAATTCACACCAGAGAATTTTCTCGATTTCTCTGCTGGTGGTACAACAGTTCGGGTTGGTACAGCAACAACCACCGTCACATTATCATTTGCCATTTCAGAATCAAAATCTGTAAAAAACAGAAATTGATACAAATGACTCAGTAAGTAATAACTTAAATTGCAAACTTAATAGAAGTATAAAACCACGAAGGTTTTTATCTCCGAAGCCAAAGCCAAAGCCGAAGCCGAGCGACGACGACGACGGCGCGAGGGGGATCCCTCTTTCCAACCCTTTTAACAATTTTATATTTAAACCCTTCTATTTTTCTTTCCACCGACGATGAGGGAGAAATGCTTTTTCACTAAAGCATAAGAGGACTTTTCAAGTTCCTAACCCTTCAAGTTCCCAACTTTTCAAGTTCCAAACTTTCCAAGTTCCTCTCTTTTCATATTCCCTCCATTTTCCATTAACTCTTGCTACATACCCAACACTTTTAACTTGTTATTTATCAGCTTCTTGGCTCAGACTAATATATGCTACCTTATATTTCTTTGATCTTTGAATTTTTAGTATCTGAAATTTTTTATGGCTCAGTGAGATGATTTCTTTGTATTTCTATCACTGAAGACCACAACTTAATCTGGTTCTAACAGGGAAATGTTTTCTGTTATGCATAATACATAAACAAATACTCAAACTTGACTTTGAGAGTATACATCTAAACACTTCAATTGACAACTTGTCTCCACTGTGTCTTGTGAACACCCGATGCTAATGTGATGCTATAAATCTTGAAAGAGTTTAGATGATCATTTTGTAAGTTGGTGTGTACAATTGACACAAAGGAGACGACTGATGAGTTGACGTGTCTAGATGTGCATACTTATGAGTATGAATATGAAACAACATAACACAAAGAAAAATGAGACTATGCAACGATGCAAATTGTACACTGCTGTATTTCATTACATTATAGTGTGCTTCCTTATTTCATAATTCCATATTTTATTTAACCCCAGCCCCTGTTTTCTCCCTTTTCATGTTCCTCTTCTCTTATTTTCCTTAAGAATTTTTATTTTTTATTTTGTTTCTTTGCACAATTTTTCAATTTGTCACTTAATTCCATATTTTCTTTTCACATTTCTACAATTTTTCACTCAATTTCACCATTATACCTAGAAAAAATAATTTTTTAATTCAAATTTCACAATGATTCTAGGAATTCGAGACTTTGTTCTCCTAATCTTTCCACTTTCACCTTCAAATTTTCAGCAAAATACAAGCAAAGCCTGTAGGCATGCATATACATACACCCACTTGCCTTTTTATTTATAGTTAAAATTGATTTCTTTTTATTTGTGTATTCATATATTTGTATGTGCATATTCACACGCCCACTTGCCTTATTTGTTGGTTGTTCAGATTTGGAAGCACAAAGCTTACTCAAACATCATGGATCTAAAAAATGAAGCTCATTGAAACGTCATTAGATCCATGGTTGAAGCTTTGAGCTCGCCAAAACACCTGCAATAAAAACTAAAAGTAAGAAAATCGAAAAGGGGTAAGGTAAAGGGGTTTTATTCGGTGTTCGTCAATGACTGATTTGGAGTTTTGGTGGCTGTTTGTGGTGGCTTTCTTACTTCTTTTACTCTCTTTTTTCCTTTGTTTCTTTTATAAAACAATTGTTCCAAATTTTATACTTTCATAATTTAAATAACTTTATTCATGAAAAATATGAAATTCAAAAAATTTTGCTTGACTCATTCTATTTATTACATTTTTATATTGTTTTTCCATCTCATATTAATCATTTATATTATTAAAAATAGTTATATAAAATTATTTTTTAATTTACAAAGATATGATTAATTAA
This sequence comes from Solanum stenotomum, assembly GCF_019186545.1. Lineage (NCBI taxonomy): Eukaryota > Viridiplantae > Streptophyta > Magnoliopsida > Solanales > Solanaceae > Solanum > Solanum stenotomum. The sequence continues at coordinate 69,245,963 of NC_064283.1, read as the reverse complement.
TTTTTTTCTATTTTATTATAACAATTAATTATTTTTGAAAGTATAAATAAAATTTATAAAGTTACCAAAAAAAATTAAGGTACATATTTTATTTGTGTTTTCTTAAGAAATTTGTAAAAGAAAAAGTAGATCATTAATATGAAAAATAAAGAAGGTATAAATTTAATATGTTCTTTTATTTTTCTCTCAACAATTTCATAATCCAAAAACACTTCAATCCACAAATACTCTTCAATAAGTAACTAAAACGAAAAGAACATCAATGATCTTGAAAAACAATTACATAAGTTTTGATACTATTGGCATGAAATTCAAAATCGAAAAACATCCATAAACACCAACATAAATACATATTATTTTCGTCAATTTATACCATATTTTTATTCTTAAAAATCAAGATAGGTGAAATTTAATAAATATTTTGCTTATCTACTTTTCTTACATGTTCTTAAAGAAATTATAAATATAAATAATATTTTAAATAATTTATTCGTTAAAAGAATTTTTGCAATTTTACAAAATTTATTTATAATTATAAAAAAATTAATTGTTAGGATTAAAAAAACTACTTATATCTTGATTTTATAAAATAAAAAATAAACTTCAAAAAACTATTCATTATAATAAAATAAATAATATAGAATAGAAAAAATAATATTAAAATAATAAACTAAAAACTTATATAATGATCGTAAATTTAAATCAAAATTCAGTACGTAAAAAAAGAAAAGCATAAACTAATTAGTTCAGTAGGTTGATTACATGAATTTTCACTAAAAAAAATTTCAATTTCACTATCCTCAATTTTCTTGAATTCATCCAAAAATAAGTAAATTTTATTTTTTCGACAAATTACTTTAATTTCCCCTAAAATAAATAGTAATAGAGATATAAAATATATAATAGATACCGTCTGTGAGTTTCAAAATTTCTTTATTAAAATAAAAAATAAAATATAAAATTTACACTAAGAATTAACAAGCAAAAAGGAAAATGCAAGTAAGAAAGAAAAAATAAAAGAAAAGATTAAAATTAGAAAAGAAAAAGTAGGGAAATAAGTACATATGGGTCCCACAGTATACATGTGGGGGAATTTATGCCTTTTTCCTAGAACAAATTATTGATATCATTGGAAAAACAATGTTGATGATAAAGTTGAAGATGATACAATACATTTTCAACCTGTTACGCGTAAGGAAACACTTGCATCTAGAACTCTTCACAATTTTATGGTATAATTAGAAAAGACAACACCGAAATATTTGGATGCAATAAGAAAAGTTAGAGATGAGCTTTCAACTAGATTTAAATTTTAACAAAAAACAAAACAAAATAAAATCATATTTCACTGAATTTTCTTAGATATATTTATACTTTTAAAGAATTATTAATTTATAATATTAATGGGACTATATATTTATATAGGGATCTTTTGAAAAAATTATTATCTTATTATGTTATCGAAATAAGTGATTTTTTTCATTGGCCCAAGTCGAGATCGTAGGAAATTATTATCTTAGACAAATTATTAATTAACTGAGTATTAATTTAGTGAGATTTTACTATAGTTGAAATTTTTACGCTTAATTCAACATGAGATTAGGCTTGGTGATAGTCCAAAGCACCATGCATGTATGTCGTAGTATTAGTTTTGCTCTTCGATATTTGTTACCCTATGTCGTTGTTACAATATTTTTAAAAATTATTCTTGTGTGTTGATTTTCGTATTAATTGTCTGGTTTTCTTTTTTAGCAATATTTTCTTATTCATAATTATTTTGATCTAGGGCCCGTTTAGCCATGCGATATGGTATTATGATGCGGAATCATGATATGGTATCATGAGATAAAATTGAAGGTTTGTTTGGACATGCGATATGGAATTTTTTTGTTGTATATTTTCTCATAAACATAAAAATCTCATAAGTTGTAAAACTATTAAAATAGCCCCAATTGTTTATTCAATCTTATCAAATACACAAAAAATTATAAAATCGCACAATAAATTATTACAAAGTTATTTGTTCTCTACTTAAGTAATTGTTTCATCTAACTTTAATTTAATAAAAAAAATTGAACATAAATTGTAGTGTTGCACCGCTTTAGGAACCTCCTTTGCGATTACGATATGCTTGTTGCACCGCTTTAGGAACCTCCCCTTCTATATATGTTCCATCAATCGCACCAACACAATCCTACCAAATAAAAAAATACGTCAATATTAGTTTAGTGAACATAGAATAAATTGGAAGCATTATAGAATGCACTTCATAAAAATAATGTTTGTAAGACAATGCAAAGTCATAAAATAAATACTATCTCTTTAAACAAAGTTGATAGGAAATATGTAACTAAATACTAATAACTTACACATAAAATATAAATGTGCACTTATTAAGGTCATAACATAAATTTATTAATGTGACTGAAATTTTACCTTAAATCAAGGCCAAAATCGAGTATTATGTCGAATTTTGGAATGTACACCAGTCATATTTTTTGGTTGTATAAATGTTGGTGCCATCTTACTAATTGCCTCGGCAACTATTTTAACATGCCGGTTAATTGTTTCAAGTGAATGTTGAAAAGTTTCACAATCGTGAGGTGTGAGTTAAAGTGACTATATGTTGGTGAAAGTAATAAATTTTATGTCGGTGAGAATAATAAATTTTAAAAAGTAATGATATGATTATAAATTTTATTTACATATGAAACAAATGGTTAGTAGATAAAAATATGGGGTTGTTTTAACAAAATATAAACTCATGGATCAATTATTGTATTAAAAGATCCCAAATCATGATATGGAATCACCATATAATTCCATATCATGGTTTTTGGAGAATATTGTATCACCTCTCATGAGATGGAATCAGCGTAAAATCGCATGTCCAAAAGCTGATTCCATCTCACGATACCATATCGTGATATAATATCGCATGGTCAAACGCCTACTTAATATAGAGATTGCGTGTTTCTATATCAATTTTAATACTATATATAATAAAAATAAAATAAAACAAAATTAGAATGTATCAGCTTTACTGGTCCATATGACAATGTCCCCACAAACAGCTTTATACAAATACAAATAATAATAAAGTAGAATTGACGTGCCACCAAATTATAAATGATGCTGATTGAAATAAATATTAAACGTGTAACAATTTATCAGCAGGGGAGTATACAGGACGGGGTCATCGGGTTTACGTGAATCTATGGTCCCCTTTCAAAATCGTATATATCAGTGTTATAATTTTTTAAAATATTTAAATATAGATGCGTGAACTCAGACTCGAAGTATTATATAATGTAGTACGATGATGATTGGATGCACCTCTCTAGGTGAGGTTAGAAATTTGAATCTTTTATCTATCTTGTTTTAGTTTTCTTTCTAAGATTTTGTAACTGGTTTGGATAAATAAAAGTTAATTTTGGACCTATGATTTTAAAATTTTATTGGTTTTCAGTAAAAAGAATCTAACCGATCAAATTTATGTCTTAGATCCACCTTTCGTAATAGTGCCCCCATTATCCATAAATCCTGAATACGCCTCTGTTTATCAGCCATTTATCAATGAGGTGTGTGAAAATTGATTGAAATAAATATTAAACGTGTAGCAATTTCCTATTTTTAATTTGCTTGAAATAGATTTAATGTTATGATCCTATTATTAGTAGGATAATATGTATTCTGCAATGAATTTAGTCCTAATAGAAAAATGTAATGTTTAATCGTAATATAAAATTACATTTATATCTTGTAGTAATTTTTCATATGGAGGAAAATTTTGAACTTAAAAAGGACAAATAAGCCAATCAACTTTTTAAATGAGATATTTTTAGTCTTTTCATGTGAACATTCATGCAGAACTCCAAAACATGTGCACCACATATTTTTTTTTTGCCACATCTCCAAATCTTTGTAGTTATATGTAAGTCGTATAACCTTAAATCCAATAATTCAAAAATAATACTCCTTCCGTCTTAATTTATGTGACACTTTTCGAATTTTAAGATTCAAACAAGTCTATCTTTGACGGTAAATTTTTCATTTATTTTTAATTTGTCAATTATTGTGACTTCTAGTATTATTACGTAATTTACAAATATATAACTTTCATTTCAAAAATTTTGAAAAACGCAAATTTTCTCTCGAAAAATAAAAGAATGCCACATAAATTGGGACAACCTCTTACATATATACACACAGCAGCGGGCCCAGAATTGTTATTAAGGGTGTCGACGATTGTAGTAAGAAAATGAATATAATTATGAAGCTGGTAGGACTTGAACACACAACCTCAAAGAATTTTACGACGCCTTTAACCACTAGTATATATATACACACTCACTTCAACAACATCTTCTACAAAAGATTGAACAAACTTCAAAGTTGTTTACCTTGTAGATTGAATATTGATAGCCCTGCTTCTAGCCATGACACAAGTAGAAAACCATGAATTTAGCAAACTGAAACAAGATGAAGTAGCTATAGTTATGGTTCCATTTCCATCTCAAGGCCATCTTAGCTAGAAATTATTGAAGTTATATGTTAGGAAGAATGTTCATTTAAATTGCTCAGAAGTTTGATACTAACACATTAATTTACTAATTGATCATGTTACTTTGTACAATAATATGTGTCACGTTATTATCATTGATAAAAAAAAGTTTTGTTAATTACTTATGTATTCTCTATTTATTTTAGTCTAATTAAATTATTTTTTATGATAGTTTTATCATGTCAAATTTATCAAAGCTTGAGTTCGTGGCACTTGACATTTCTGGAAATAATTACTTGTCATGGGTACTCGACGCTGGAATTCACCTTGACGCTAAAGGTCTTGGTGCTACTATTACCAATGGTAATACGACGTCGAGTCACGACAAAGCAAAGGCAATGATTTTCCTTCGTCATCATCTGGATGAAGGATTGAAGGTTGAATACCTTACGGTGAAAGATCCACTTGAATTGTGGACTGGTTTGAAGGAAAGGTATGACCACCTTAAGGCAATGGTATTGCCAATGGCTAGTTATGAATGGATTCAATTACAGTTACAAGATTTTAAAACTATATGTGAATATAATTCTATTGTATACAAAAATTACTTCCCAATTGAAATTATGTGGGGAAGATATAAAAGATGAGGATATGTTGGAAAAGACTCTCACAACTTTTCATGCCTCAAATTTGGTATTACAGCAGCAATACCGTGAAAGGGGATTCAAAAAGTATTCTGAGTTGATCTCATGCCTTCTTGTGGCTGAGCAACATAATACTCTTTTATTGAAAAATCTCTTGCTTCAACTCATAGATGACTACCCGAGGATCACTCACTCTACTGTAAGACCACTAAGAGGGATTAGATTACCAACCCCTCTTTCTAACTATAACTTCAAAACAGCTACGCTTGTCGCCCGCTAAAGCAATTGTCGCAGCTCCAGCTGAAGCAATTGTAACTGCTCCGGTGGATCAGAGCTACTCGAAAATCATGAGGGTCGTCCCACGGGAACTGCTACTTTACCGGAAGCAAATGAGGTTGAAGCACATGGCCAGTCTGAGAGAAGACAAAATAAAAATCAAGGCCAAAATAATGTGCGCGGACATGGCAATGGCAGGGGACGATATAATAATCGTCGTCGTGGTGGTCGCCACAAAAGGGAGAACACTACTGTTTCTCAAAGCAATCCTTCAAGAGGCAATTGTCATCGTTGAGGCATGAAAGAGCATTGGAAGAATGAATGTCGAGCAGCTGAGCATTTTGTTAGGCTTTATCAAGATTTCTTGTAAAGAAAAGGAAATAAAAATGGTGCTTCTTCTTCTAATGCTCGGGTGGAGTCATACTTGACTTATAAAAATGATGCCGAGGTAGGGCCTTCACAAAAATATGATGACAATATTGAAGCAAATTTGGCTTTAAAAGATGATGATTTTGATGACCTTGATGATATTACTCATTTGGAAGTTGAAGACTTCTTTGGAGATCAAAACTAATCTTTGATCATTTGATTGGGGAAAATAATTATGTTGTTTTATTTATGTGTTTTTTTATTGTTAAGTTTTTCCTTATGCTGTTTTTATATTCAGAAAAAAAAAGTACTTCTATTTTCTTGCAAAGTTGTTGATTTTTCATATTTCTTATAATGTACTTTTATTTTATGAAGATAAATAAAATTCTCCAATCTTCAATTGGTTCAAGATGAGTAATGGAGATATGAGTCTTCTTGATAGTGCTACAACTCACACTATTTTAAGAGAAAAGAAATATTTCTCTAATTTGATTATGAAAAAGGCTTATGTTAATACAATATCTGGTAGTGAAAATTAATTGAGGGCTCTGGAAGAGCGGTCTTACTACTACCTGGTGGAGCGATATTAACTATTGAAAATACATTGTACTGTAGTAAGTCTCAAAGAAACTTATTAAATTTCAAGGTTATTCGCCAAAATGGCTATCATGTTGAGACTGCCAATGAAGGAAAGGTTGAATGCCTTTATATTACTATAGTAAAATTGGGGCAAAAATATGTACATGAAAAATTACCCGCATTTTCTTCTAGATTGTACCATACAAGTATTAGTATGGTTGAATCACATGCCATAGTAAATAAAGGGTTTACTAATCCAAATGATTTTATCATTTGGCATGACCGGTTGGGCCATCCCGGTTATAATATGATGTGCAAAATTATTGAGAATTCATATGGGCATAATTTGAAGAATCAGAAATTTCTTCAATCGAAGAAATTCTATTGTGCTGCTTGTCTCAAGGAAAGTTGGTTATTAAACCATCAGCAACTAAGGTTGGGATTGAATCCCTTGCATTTTTGGAACGTATACAAGGTGATATATGTGGGCCAATTCACCCTCCATGTGGGCCATTTAAATATTATATGGTCTTGATAGATGCATCTACAAAATGGTCACATATGTGCTTATTATCAACTCGCAATATGGCTTTTGTGAGGTTGTTGGCTCAAATAATAAGACTAAGAGCACAGTTTTCAGATTATGCAATAAAGACAATTCGTCTTGATAATGCTGGTGAGTTTACATCGCAGGCCTTTAATAATTATTGTTTGTCCACTGGGATAACAATTGAACATCCAGTTGCTCATGTTCACAATCAAAATGGTCTAGCGGAATCTTTGATTAAGCACCTCCAATTGATAGCTAGACTGTTGTTAATGAGAACAAAGTTGCTTGTTTCAATATGGGGAGATGCTATTTTGCATGCAGCATCATTGGTGCGCATAAGGCCAACTAGTTATCATGAATTTTCTCCATTACAGTTGATTTTTGGTCATGAACCAAATATTTCCCATCTTACAATTTTTGGGTGCACGGTATACGTTCCAATTGCCCCACCGCTACGCACAAAAATGGGTCCACAAAGAAGGTTGAGGGTGTATGTTGGGTATGAATCTCCTTCTATTATCAAATATTTGGAACCTATGACAGGAGATATATTTAAGGCAAGGTTTGCTGATTGTCATTTTGATGAATCAGTATACCCAACATTAGGGGGAGGACATAAGCAGTTGGAAAAAGAGATAGATTGGAATTCATTATCTCTATCTCATTTAGATCCTCGAACAAATCAATATGAGCAAGAGGTTGAAAAGATTATTTATTTGTAAAATGTTGCAAATCAACTGCCAGATGCATTTACTAACCTTCCAAGGGTTACTAAATCTTATATTCCAGCTGCAAATGCTCCAGTTTGAGTTGATGTCCCGAAAGGAAAAATTGTTAAAGCAAATGAATCTAAACCACGTTTAAAAGGTGATAGGTCAATTGGTTAAGGATAAAAATCCTCAAAAAAGAAAAGGAACAAATGATTATGAAGATCATACCATGGAGGAAATTGCTCAAAAAGAGCTCCGAGACATAACAAATGATAAGACCACAAATAAGGTCTAAATAACTAAAAATAATGAGAATGAAGAAATTTCAATAAGTCATGTCTTGACGAGAAAAAGGTGGAATCGAAATTTCATTGTGGTAGACAATATTTTTGCTTATAATGTTGATGTTGAAATAATGAAACAAGGTGAGGATTTTGAACCAAAATCTGTCAATGAATGTAGACGGAGAAATGATAGGCCAAAATGGAGGGAAGCAATTCAAGCAGAATTGACTTCACTTGAAAAACGTGAAGTTTTTGGATCAATAGTCCGAACACCTGAAGGTGTTAAGCCAGTGGGGTACAAATGGGTTTTTGTGCAAAAACGAAATGAAAAAGGTGAAGTCGTAAGATATAAAGTACGACTTGTGGCACAAGGTTTTTCGCAAAGGCCTGACATTGATTATATGGAGACATATTTTCCTGTGGTGGATGCAATTACCTTTAGATATCTAATAAATCTGGCAGTTCATGAAAAGGTTGAAATGCGTCTAATGGATGTTGTCACAACCTATTTATATGGCTTATTAGACCACGATATTTTCATGAGAGTTCTTGAAGCATACAATGTGCCCGAAGCATATAAATATTAGCAAGAAAATTGTTCGATAAAGCTTCAAAAATCCTTATATGGAATGAAACAATCAGGGAGAATGTGGTACAATCATCTTAGCCAATTTTTGCTAAAGAAAGGGTACAAAAATGACCCTATTTGTCCTTGTGTTTTTATAAAAAGGTCTGGATCTGATTTTTTTTTATAATAGTTGTGTTTGTTGATGATTTAAATATCATTGGCACTCCTAAAGAGCTTTCAAAAGTTGTTGAGTGTTTAACGAAAGAATTTGAAATGAAAGATCTTGGTAAGCCAAAATTTTGTCTTGGCCTATAGATTGAGCATTTGAAAATGGAATTTTTGTCCATTAATCAACATACAGAGAAAAGGTTTTAAAGCGATTTTACATGGATAAATCACATCCATTGAGTACCCCAATGATTGTGAGATCGCTTGACATACCTAAAGATCCATTTCGACCTCAAGAGAATGATGAAGAGCTTCTTGGCAATGAAATTCCATATCTTAGTGCCATTGGGGCGCTTATGTATCTTGCTAATAATACTCGACCATATATCTATTTTGCAGTAAGTTTATTGGCAAGATTCAGCTCGTCCCCAATAAAGAGACATTGGAATGGAGTCAAACATATATTCAGATATCTTCAGGGAACTATTGATATGGGATTATTTTATTCTAATAAATCCAAGTCAGAAATGATTGGTTATGCAGATGCTGGATATTTGTCTAATCCACATAAAGCTCGATCTCAGACAGACTATTTATTTAAATATGGAGGCACAACTATATCTTGGCGTTCAATGAAGAAAACATTAGCTGCTACTTCTTCAAATCATGCAGAAATAATAGCCATCCATGAAGCAAGTCGGGAATGTGTTTGGTTGAGATCAATGACTCAACATATTCAAGAAATGTGTGGTTTTTCTATGGAAAAAGATATTCCAACTACGTTGTACAAAGAAAATGCTTCATATATAGCTCAACTGAAGGGAGGATATATTAAAGGAGATAGAACAAAACACATTTCACCAAAATTCTTTTTCACTCATGATCTTGAGAAGAACGGTGAAATAAATGTTCAACAAATTCGCCCAGTTGATAATTTAGCGGATATGTTCACTAAAGCTTTACCAACTTCAACATTTGAAAAGTTGGTATTCAAGATTGGAATGCGTCGTCTCCTCGCAACAGGGGGAGTAAACTACGCGCTGAACTCTTTTTCCCTTGACCTAGGTTTATCCCAATGGGTTTTCCTGGCAAGGTTTTTAATGAGGCAGCAAACAAAGCGTAATAAAAGATATGTGTACTCTTTTGTCCTTCACTAAGATTTTTTTTTTCCATAGGGTTTTTTCTTAGTAAGTTTTAACGAGGCATATTATCTGTCAATGATCATCCAAGGGGGAGTGTTGTAAATCATTTTGGTGGTTAAATGGATGACCATAACTCCTTGGTTAATTTCCCTCATTTATGAGTAGTAATGTTGTTGATAATGTGGTCAAATGGATGACCATAACTCCTAGGTTAATTTCATCCTCTATTGGTAGTAATGTTGTTGATAATATGGTTAATTGGATGACCATAACTCCTAGGTTTATTTCCTCCTTAATGGATAGTAATTCTCAAGGTTTAATGTAATGTTTATGACACCCTTTGGTATTTCTCAATGTAATCCTATAAATAGTGGTGTTGAGAATAATGTTGAATACACTTGAAAGAAAGAGTGTTAGTTTATATTGTTCCTCTTGTCTTATAGATTTCTTCTCTTCCTCTTTATATTGTTCTTTTGTCCTTAAGTTTTACAACAATCCTTTCGTTTTAATTTATGTGACACTTTTTGAATTTCGAGATTCAAACAAGTCTATCTTTAATCGTAAATTTTTTATTTATCTTTTAACTATTTTGAATTTTCCATTATTGTTACTTATAGTACTTTTTACGTAGTTTACAAATATACAAAAAAAAATTGAAGATTTCATGAGCAAATTTCTGGTCAAATGAAAACTGCTTGACTCTCAAAAATTGAAAAGCGCCTGGACAAAGGGAGTACTACGTTTGGTAGCCTATCCTCTTAGTCTCTTACATACATACACATAGCAGCAGACCCAGAATTGTTATTAAGGGTATTGTGGGATTTTTGAACTTTAAGTTGTGAACTTTAGAAATCTTGAATTATTGTAGGATTTTAAACTTTAGGTTGTGAACTTTAGAAATCTTGATTTATAGAATTTATGAACTAATTACTAAGTTGAACTTTAGAAAGATTGATAAAATATAGTCTTTATGAACTATTTGTAATTTTGAAAGACTTTATAAGTCTTTAAATAGTGATTTAGATATTTTTGAATGTTAATTTAAGTTTGTTGTTTTATATTTTGTGTAGCTTCTTTATAATGTTTTGTGTTTGATTGGGGTTGAACTGAATTGAATTGAATTGAATTACTTTTGCAGGTTGGCAGCAGAAACTGGCAGCTTCTGTTGTCAAAAAAATTGCAGAAAAAGCGACGGACAGGGTGGTTTTGTCCGTCGCTTTTCTGGATTTTATTTTTTAAAAAACCCATAAAAGCGAAGGACAGGGTCCTTTATTCCCTCGCTTTTTTTAATTTTATTTTTTTTAAACCCAGAAAAGCGACGAGCAGGGTCCTTTAGTTCGTTGCCTTTTTGGATTTTTCAAAAAAAAAAATTCCAAAAAAGCGACGGACTTCGTCTCTTTTTTAAAAGTAAAAAAAATTAAAAATACAAAAAGCGACGGACGGCGTCGCATTCTTCAAAAAAAAATGTTTTTTTAAAAAAACAAAAGTGACGCAGTCCGTAGCTTTTTGGCGACGCAGTCCATCTCTTTTGGAAAATCATCGAGGCAAAAAGCGATAAGATTGACTGCATTGCTTTTGGCCAAAAAAACGACGTAGCCCGTTGCTTTTTTCCGTCTCTTTTTGGCAGTTTTTTATTAGTGACCCACTCATCATCGTAGTATTATATATATGATACTTTGAACGTGGCTTCTCACAGTTAAATTTAAATATTTTTTTAAAAAAGATAACACTACTATATATGATCTAGAGAGGGGAGCATGAGTTCATGTGAACCCACGTCACCACCTATAGATACGCCCCTGACTAAGGATATGACCTTAGATAATAGAGTACAAAGATTGCAGATTGGGGTAAAATGTTAGCAGGTACAGTAAAACCTCTCTAAATTAATATAGGCGGGACCATGCAATATTATTATTATTTTGTAGAGATACTATTTGATCGACAAATTAATATTTATTAATTTAAATAGTGTGTCGACACCGAAAAAATTGTTCAGGGATGAAATCTCAAAGAATTTGAAAGAATCCACTTGTGGAAACGTCATTCATGAACTTGAGGTCATGATTAAAGATCTCGGTTACTGCAATAAAATGGGCGTTACATGTCCAGAGGTCCAGATCTTAGAACAAATTATTGATATCATTGGAAAAACAATGTTGACGATAAAATTGAAGATGATACAATATCTTTGCAACCCATTTACGCGTAAGGAAACATTTGCATCTAGAACTCTTCACAATTTTATGGTATAATTAGAAAAGACAACACCAAAATTTTTGGATGCAATAAGAAAAGTTAGAGATGAGTTTCAACAAGATTTAAACTTTAACAAAAAACATAACAAAATAGAATCATATTTCACTGAATTTTCTTAGATATATTTGTACTTTTAAAGAATTATTAATTTATAATATTAATGGGACTATATATTTATATAGGGATCTTCTAAAAAATTTATTATCTTATTATCTTATCGAAATGAGTGATTTTTTCCATTGCCCCAAGTCGAGATCAGAGGAAATTAATAGCTTAGAGAGATTATTAATTAACTGAGTATTAATTTAGTGAGATTTTACTGTAGTTGACATTTTTGCGCTTAATTTTCAACATGAGATTAGGCTGGGTGATAGTCCAAAGCACCATGCATGTATTGTAAGAATTATTGTTAGTTACTATTAATTATTTCTTACTTATGGCCCAAGTTTACTTGTAATCCAAGTAATACCATAAATAATACTTGATAAGGAACATGGGCGTATACAGGAGGGGGTCATCGGGTTCACGTGAACCCATGGTCCCCTTTCGAAATCGTATATCGCAGTGTTATAATTTTTTAAAATATTTAAATATAGATGTGTGAACTCAGACTCGAAGTATCATATAATGTAGTACGATGATGATTGGGTGCACCTCTCTAGGTGAGGTTAGAATTTTGAATCTTTTATCTATCTTGTTTTAGTTTTCTTTCTAAGATTTTGTAACTGGTTTGGATAAATAAAAGTTAATTTTGGACCTATGATTTTAAAATTTTATTGGTTTTCAGTAAAAAGAATCTAACCGATCAAATTTATGTCTTAGATCCACCTTTTGTAATAGTGCACCCATTATCTATAAATCCTGAATACGCCTCTGATAAGGAATAGATCTCGTTCGTACATTGGTTACTTGATGGACGTACCAGATTAAGTCATAACCTCTGTAAATTGACTTTTCTGCGCTTAATTTTCAACATGAGATTAGGCTTGGTGATAGTCCAAAGCACCATGCATGTATGTAGTAGTATTAGTGTTATTCATGTAGTGTCTTGCTCTTTGATATTTGTTACCATATGTCGTTGTTACAATTTTTTTAAAATTATTCTTGTGTGTTGATTTTCGTATTAATTGTCTGGTTTTATTTTTTAGTAATATTTTCTTATTCATAATTATTTTGATTTAATATAGAGATTGCGCGTTTCTATATCAATTTTAATTTAATACTATATATAATAAAAATAAAATAAAACATAATTAGAAGGTCAAACACATATGCAGACCCTTAAACTTGTCCCTAAATTTTATTTTGGCACTCCAACTCAACTTTGTTCCATTTTACCCCTTCAACTCTAATTTTTATGTTCCATTTTGGCACTTCTTTCCAAAGAATCAACAAAGTGGGGTGTGTGTACTTAACATGCCATTATTGTGATAAAAAATAATGGATGAACATCTTTTTTCTAAAATATATATTTTTTAGAGTTTCTGTACATTATTGTGTGAAAAAATAATCGGTGAAAGTGTGTTGGTTTTTTTTAAAAAAAAACAATTAGTTAATTTAAATAACATCACATATTTTTTTTTCCATATCTAGTCTATTTGGACTAACTCAAATATCAGCTTTCTAATTTTTCATTCAACTAAATACAAGTAAAAAAAAACTCATGTTCATTGCTAATTAATAACACTACAAAAAAATGTTGAAACTCGATAGATTTCGTTGGGTTGTCATTGATTTTTTTAAGAAAAAAAATCGACGCACTTTCGTCGGTTATTTTTCACGCAAAATATAGGAAAACTTTTGAAAAGAAATTGTTACTTTTTTTATATAAAAAAACAATGATAATCAGTCAGTTTTAATTTTTTACAATAATTAACGGATGATCGGCGATTTTTAAAATGCAAATTGCAGTTGAATAACATAAATAGAAATAAAGAAATCATAAAATTAGTATTTTGTGTTAAATGGTACATAAAAGAAATAGAGTTGAAGGGTAATCTATTATTATTATTATTTTAAATACTTTTTTTGTCTTGCACTCTTTTAGAGAATGTGTGATGCACACTCTCTGCCACATTACTTAGAAGTGTCAAAATGGAACATAAAAATTGGAGTTAAAGGGTTAAAATGGAACAAGGTTGAGTTGGAGTGTCAAAATGAAATTTAGGAACAAGTTTATGGGTCTGCATATGTATTTGGCCTTGTGTTAGCTTTACTAGTCCATGTGACAATGTCCCCACAAACAGCTTTATACAAATCCAAAATAATAATAAAGTAGAATTGACGTGCCACCAGATTATAAATTATGTACTGATTGAAATAAATATTAAATGTGTAGCAATTTCCTATTTTTAATTTGCTTGAAATAGATTTAATGTTATGATCCTATTATTAGTAGGATAATATGTATTCTGCAATGAATTTAGTCCTAATAGAAAAATGTTTTGTTTAATCGTAATATAAAATTACATTTATATCTGATAGTAATTTTTCATATGAAAATTTTGAACTTAAAAAGGACAAATAAGTCAATCAACTTTTTAAATGAGATATTTTACTAAAATAAGGTTTTAGTCTTTTCATGGAGTCAATTTCCTAAATGGTCACCCAAATTTAGAGAATTGTCTTGAAATATCATTTATGCTTCATTTAAGACCAAAATATCACTCAACTATCACTATTTTCCTCCAAATATACTTGACACTCCAAAAGCCCCACTCTCTCCTATTTGGCATGACATGTCATTAAAGTCTTTTTCTAATAGTAGACCTATTTAATTCATTAAACTCATTTAACTAAAATAATCCATGATCATATTGTTTTTTTAAAAGTTACATTAGTTTATTAAGAATAAATTTTCATACTTAAGAATATTTTATCATAATTAAACTTTTTATTTTTTTATGTTATGAAGAATAGGTTTTTAAAACGTATTATAATATCATTAATTTTGAATACTTATAAACATATACATTCAAAAAAAAATTGATATACAAATCACGCATGAATGCTAACTTACATCAGTTAATCATAAATTGTATAATGAATCAATAATATTAAAGGTCAATTAACTATTACAATAATATTAATTGTGTATTTTGAAATTCATGCTTACAATATTTTAAAAAAAAAAAAATAGAAAGTGAATAATATTATATTTTTTATCCAAAAAATAATACTAAATACCTCAAAAGTCTCCTTCTATTCTAGTTGATACGTCATGTCATTAAATCATCATTTTAAAAAATAATAGACCTATTTAATTCATCAAACTTATGTCTCTACAAAACAAATATATAAATTACATGAGAATTTGTGAAGATTATAAAAAAAATAAAAAATCTAATTCCTTTATATATTTTTACTAAATAAAATTCAATGAAAAAATCTCTGTGTACAATTATTACCCGGTAGTTTTTAAAATTTCTAAGTAAATTATTTGAAAATTTTAAGAATTTTTTTTTTATAAAAGTATTCAAATAAATTTGTAAGGTTGACAAAAAATTTTAAGAATTTTTTTTTTTATAAAAGTATTCATGCAAAACTCCAAAACATGTGCACCACATATTTTTTTTTTTGCCGCGTCTCCAAATCTTTGTAGTAGTACGGAGTATGTTGTATAACCTAGATCCAATAATTCAAAAATAATACTCCTTCCTTTTTAATTTAAGTGAGACTTTTTGAATTTCAAGATTCAAATAAGTTTATTTTTTATCGTAAATTTTTTATTTATCTTTTAATTATTTTAATTTATCAATTATTGTGACTTATAGTACTTTTTACTTAATTTACAAATATATAAATTTCATTTCAAAAAATTCGAAAAGCGCAATTTATGTCTTACATTCACCTTTTTGTAAAGTGCCTCCATTATCTATAAATCCTGAATACGCCTCTGTTTATCAGCCATTTATCAATGAGGTGTGTGAAAATTGATTGAAATAAATATTAAACGTGTAGCAATTTCCTATTTTTAATTTGCTTGAAATAGATTTAATGTTATGATCCTATTATTAGTAGGATAATATGTATTCTGCAATGAATTTAGTCCTAATAGAAAAATGTTATGTTTAATCGTAATATAAAATTACATTTATATCTTGTAGTAATTTTTCATATGGAGGAAAATTTTGAACTTAAAAAGGACAAATAAGTCAATCAACTTTTAAAATGAGATATTTTGCTAAAACAAGTTTTTAGTCTTTTCATGTGAACATTCATGCAGAACTCCAAAGCATGTGCACCACATATTTTTTTTTGCCACATCTCCAAATCTTTGTAGCCATATGTATGTTGTATAACCTTAAATCCAATCATTCAAAAATAATACTCCTTTCTCCTTTCGTCTTAATTTACGTGACACTTTTCGAATTTTGAGATTCAAACAAGTCTATCTTTGACGGTAGATTTTTCATTTATCTTTTAATTATTTTAATTTGTCAATTATTGTGACTTATAGTACTTTTTACGTAATTTACAAATATATAAATTTCATTTCAAAAATTTCGAAAAACGCAAATTTTCTCTCGAAAAATAAAAAACGCCACATAAATTGGGACAACCTCTTACATACATACACACGATAGCAGACCCAGAATTATTATTAAGGGTGTCGATGATTGTAGTAAGAAATGAATATAATTATGAAGCTGGTAGGACTTGAACACACAACCTCAAAGAATTTTACGACGCCTTTAACCACTAGTATATATATACACACTCACTTCAACAACATCTTTCATAAAAGATAGAATAAACTTCAAAGTTGTTCACCTATTGAAAGCCCTGCTTCTAGCCATGACACAAGTAGAAAACCATGAATTTAGCAAACTGAAACAAGATGAAGTAGCTATAGTTATGGTGCCATTTCCATCTCAAGGCCATCTTAACCAACTTCTCCAACTTTCATGTTTAATCTCCTCCTATCATCTTCCTATCTATTATGTTGGTTTGGCAACACATAATCATCAAGCCAGGATTCGAGCTAAGGCGTTAAATCCTTCAAACATAGCCAAAATTCACTTCCATGACCTTCCAAATCCTGAACTAATTGCCTCATCAAATCTTGAGACAGTATGGGATGTTTCTATGCTTCTTCGCGATCCCATTGCTTCTTTCATACGCGATATTTCATCAAAAGTAAGACGAGTCGTTGTTGTTCATGAACCTATGATGTCTTATAATGTACAAGATGTTTCTTCTTTGCCCAATGCTGAATCCTATATATTTAACTGCATTTCAGTTTTCTCTTGCTATATTATGATGTGCTTAATTTTAAAGATTTCTGGCCAACATGAAGAAGAAGAATTGCTTAAAAAGCTATACTCCTTTGAAGGAGTTACAACAGATGAAGCTATGGACTTATCAGATTCTCAACATCCATTTATGGATATTAGATCAGGTGATATCCATAATACAAGTAAAGTAATTGAAAGCAAGTATATTGATTTGATGGAACAAGCAGAAATTAGTCTAAACAAGAAACAATGGACAATTGGACCTATTCTGCCTACTAAACTCGATTATAACTCGAATAGGGAGAATACATGTTTGGAGTGGCTGACCAAACAGACTCCAAGATCAGTTCTTTATGTATCTTTTGGAACAATAAATTCA
This sequence comes from Solanum stenotomum, assembly GCF_019186545.1. Taxonomy (NCBI): domain Eukaryota; kingdom Viridiplantae; phylum Streptophyta; class Magnoliopsida; order Solanales; family Solanaceae; genus Solanum; species Solanum stenotomum. The sequence continues at coordinate 69,228,294 of NC_064283.1, read as the reverse complement.
TTTTCTGATAGACAAATCAAGGAGCTCGCGATGGGATTAGAGCAGAGTAAACAGAGGTTTATATGGGTGCTGAGAGATGCCGATAGAGGAGATATATTTAAAGGGGAGGATAGAAAAGTTGATTTGCCTGAAGGATTTGAGGAAAGAGTAAAAGAGGTCGGGTTAGTGGTAAGAGAATGGACACCACAATCAGAAATATTGGCTCATTCGTCTACAGGCGGGTTCATGAGTCATTGTGATTGGAACTCTTGCTTAGAGAGTATTACTATGGGAGTGTCTATAGCTGCTTGGCCTATGCACACTGATCAACCAATAAATGGTTTCTTGGTGACGGAAATATTGAAATTAGGCCTGCTTGTTAGGGATTGGGGGAAACGCGAGGAGGTAGTAAGTGCATCCACTATTGAGAATGTCGTGAGGAAGTTGATGGCATCAGAAGAAGGTGACCTGATCAGAAAAAGAGCAGAAGAATTGGGAGAAGCTGTAAGACAGTCCACAGAGAAAGGGGGTGCTTCTCAAATAGAGTTGGATTCTTTCATCGCGCATATCACAAGATAGACTTGGTTTCTTTCTAGCTCTTTCTTCTTTGAATTTCACTTTTCAAGCAGTTTGGTTACTTTACTATTTTCTTGTAACTTGTTATTTATCAGCATCTTGGCTCAGACTAATATATATATATATATGCTACCTTATATTTCTTTGATCTTTGAATGTTCTGTATCTGAAATTTTTTCTCAGCTTCTTGGCTCAGACTATATTTCTTTTAGCTAGCATATGAGACGATAGAAATAACAACTATATATATTTTTTTAAAATTTAGAAATAACAACTATATAACTGCAAGCAAATAGATATTCAATCACTGCATATCTTTTCTAAAATCTCTCCAGTGGCTGCAAAGACAAACTGCAATTGCTTATTAATGTACAATATTGTATCACAAGATTGCTAAAATAAGCTTTTAGTCAATCAACTTTTTAAATGAGATATTTTGCTAAAATAAGCTTTTAGTCTTTTCATGTGATCATTCATGCAAAACTCCAAAACATGTGCACCACATATTTTTTTTTGCCACGTCTCCAAATCTTCGTAGTAGTATGTTGTATAACCTAGATCCAATAATTCAAAAATAATACTCCTTGTTGTAAATCATTTTGGTGGTTAAATGGATGACCATAACTCCTTGGTTAATTTCCCTCCTTTATGAGTAGTAATGTTGTTGATAATGTGGTCAAATGGATGACCATAACTCCTAGGTTAATGTCATCCTTTATTGGTAGTAATGTTGTTGATAATATGGTTAATTGGATGACCATAACTCCTAGGTTTATTTCGCCTTAATGGATAATAATTCTCAAGGTTTAATGTAATGTTTATGACACCCTTTGGTATTCCTCAATGTAATCCTATAAATAGTGGTGTTGAGAATAATGTTGAATACACTTGAAAGAAAGAATGTTAGTTTATATTGTTCCTCTTGTCTTATAGTCTTCTTCTCTTCCTCTTTATATTGTTCTTTTGTCCTTAAGTTTTACAACACGTTATCGCACTACATGAAATAAGCTATTTAGTGGCGACTAAGATCGCCACGAAATGACCTTTTGCTGTGACTCAAAGGTCGTAAAGAAAAACTCAGTGGCTGATACCCTTTCGTCGCGACTATGAAAGTTCGCTGCGATATCGTGCAACAAATAACTTGTTGCTGCGAGAAAAGTCGCCACAAAAGATATTAAAGTTGCCATGAAAACACCCAGAAATCTCACCAAAAAAAGGGTCGCCACAAAAACAAAATGTTTGGTGGCGACCATTATCGCTACCGACATGCATTAGTGTCGTAGGTCATCGCCACAAAAGTTTGATTTTATGGTGGCAGTTCTTGTCGCCACAAATAATTCCTTTAGTGGCGACAATACATTGTCACTAATATGTACATGTATTATGCATACATAGTTTTTGTGGCAACTATTGTCGCCACTAATATCTACTTCAATTTTTTTTTAATCAAAAATATTTTCATAATAGTTACCCAATAACTAATTGTACCACAATGCTAATTTTTGTCATAGTTGACCAACCACACTAGTTCAATCATATCTCAAAAGTTATGAACTTTTCATTAATAAAAGTCATAAAATATAGACATCACTACATAATTCATAAGGACCATTGTATATAAGTCTCATCATAATATTTTATCATTTTAAATACACAAAAAGAGAATCACAAAGTAACTTCTAAGAGAATCACAAAATAACTTCTAAGAGTATCACAAAATAACTTTAGACTCCTTCCCAATCATTCTCCTGCTAAGCAGCTTGTCCCTGAAATTAAAAAAAAAAATTACTTCAATAACATACTGCTGGTTTATATTAAAATAAGAAAATAATAATATAAAGCTTCCCTCATTTCTTTTAATTATTTAATAGCAAACCAACATCAGATTCATGAAAAATAATATCTCCAAAAGTCAAAGCCAAACCTATTTGATCATTAGTTGTTACTCAAAGTCATGAAGAGTTCATATAATTACATTTTGTTGGAATGTTTATTAGAACATAGCTCCACTAGTTACTGCTACCAAAAAATAAACTAGATCCAGCCCTATATTATAATTGAGTATTAAACAAGAAGTAATTAGTTACTGCTCAAAAAAAAAAATTGGTTGCAAAAGAAGGTGTCAAGTAAAGCTAATGAGATAGGCCTAAGGTAAATCATAAACTATCAATTTTGATCTTTTTTTCTTGAGCAGAAAAGATTAAGATTTCATCTATCAATATTCAGTAGTCCAATAATATGCAAAGGCAAAGAATCAATTTAATCATAAATTTGTACAACATAAAAAGAAAGGTTTAGGAAAATGAATTTGTCAGCTAGCTTCTCTTAAATACTGATTGTCTAAGATGTTGTGGTTAGAAGTCAAGCTATTTATATTCTATTCTTTTCTCGTGTCTTTCTTTGTGTGTGCTTTCTGTTTTGAGTTGTTATCAACACATTCTTATGCAACTAACGGCTTAACATGTAATGAGCTCCTACAGGAATTCTCAAAAAATTCTTTTCATAGTTATTAATATGAAGAAGTTATGAAACATAAGACATTTTAAGAAGTCAGACCACCATTTGTAAGAGTTATTGATATGAAGAAGTAAATCACTCTCATTTCCTCAATGGAGTCAAAAAGTGTAGATAAAAAATAAAAAAAAAATGTATAAAGTTAATAATTCATCACCTGTTGCATTCTAGACATTATATCAGCCATTTGTTCTTTTATTCTTTTGTCCACTTCTTCTCTCATCTGCTCTTGGAATATTCTATGCATTTCTTCACGAATTTTTTCTCGTTCTTCTGGTAATTTATGATCCATCTCAGCTTGCATCTCTTGCCGAACGTTTGTCATAGCAGAAGACACATTAGCTTCTACATCTGCTTGTTGCATGTGGTTCTTTCTAGGAGGCCTCTTTCCATAGCCTTTTCCGCGAACGTAGCCTGTTCTCTCTCCAAGTACAGTGGCTAAAATCTCATTTCCAGTCATTGGATTCGTACTTTCTTCGAGTTGTTGTTGATCAGTAACAAGAGCTTGAATACGGCCCTGCGATTATGTGTAATTATTTACAATAATAGATAACATATATAAATATAATAAAGGTAATGATGAATGAAAATTACATGAACTTCTTGTGATTGTGGATCCGACCATAACAATTCTCCTTTATCATTCTTACGTGTATGTTGGAGCTCCCAAACTATATCCGCTGTCACCTTTTTTCCAGTTTGGGGATCTTTCTGTAGTGAAATTATATTTAAAAAATAGCATTACTTAAACATTATGACAATGAAAATAGGGTTAACAGAATTTTACCGTGGATTCTTCAACTTCTGCAAAGGATTTAGAGCCACACGAATGCTTAGTTGTTTGTTTTTCCCTGTTTGATTTATTTTTTGCACTTACAGACTGCAATAAATATAATAGAATAAGAGATAGTGTTTAATTAGTAATTCATCAGACATTATTTTATCAAGTTACCTTAAATTTTGTACTTCCAAAATATGAAACCAGATATTCCCAATCCACGGGTGAAACACTTTTTGGACGATAGGACAGTCTTTCCTCATCAGTGTTATAGAGCAGGTATTCCTTGTGTAATCGAGTCTTCCATGCTCTAAAGAGCCTTTGTGTTGTGCTAATTGCAAAAGCTTGCAACACACTTTCTTGCCTGCCTCTACCAACTTCAAATTTGTCCTAAACTCACATGTAAAATTGTATATTTTGTCTTAACATTAATGAAGATGTGATTTGAAAGTCAATTTAGCATTAAAGTTAACTCAATACCTTCACCTTCTGTAACATCCGACAATTTGAAGTGGCTTTGAAGGAGCTTGAAATTTGGAAATAGTCATTTTTGGAAAAATTTAAAAAGGGTAAAGGGACGAATTTACCCCCGAACTTTAATAAATGGTACGCCTATGCCCTCCGTTATACTTTGCGTCCACATAAGCCCCTGTCGTCCAATTATCGGTACACACATGTCCTCTCACTAACGGCCCCCTCATTTTGGACACGTGTCTTAATCCTAATCAATTACCCGTTTGACCATTCTTTTTAACCCATATACTAAAAATCCGTCCCATAAACCCAATTGAGCTAATTTTACTATAAGAAAATTCCACCATTAACCTTTTTTTTTTTTAATCATTAGCTCCATTTTTCCACCATTTTTAATCTCTCTTGAACTTCTTCCTCTTCAAAATTGAGCTAATTTTTCATGTATTTAAAGATCCCCTTTTAAGCAGTAGAAGGAAGCTAATCAACAATATCAATGTCAAAAACAATAGAAATTCCACCTGGGTTTACAAAAATTTTGTGCAAAAGAATCAGTGTTGATGATAGTTACATGCAAGATGATAAGAGGAAAGTTGGGTCTGTTAATGAACTTTCTGGTAAAAGGTGCAGTTTAAGAGAAAGAGTTGCCCCAAATCTCTATATCCCTGTCCAGTTCCAGCCCCGTCCACGTACTCGAAAACAGAGATCAGATGGTGAGCTAGCTACCTACCTATTTTTTCTTTTATAATTTTCTATCTAACTTCATGAGCAACATTCCCTGTTTGGGGGTTTCCTTCTATGGCATCTGTATTAGGGTCTATGTAGTTGCATTTTGTTGTTCATGCGGAGCATTCTAATTTGATTCAAAATAATGGAGAGGTTGGCAGCAAAAGAGGTTGGGTAGGTATTGGGTTTATGGGGCGGGTTTTTAGTATATGGGTTAAAAAGAATGGTTAAAATGGTAATTGATTAAGATTAAGACACGTGTCCAAAATGAGGGGACGTTAGTGAGAGGGGCATATGTGTACCGATAATTGAACGGCAGGGGCTTATGTGGACGCAAAGTATAACGGAGGGCATAGGCATACCATTTATTAAAGTTCCGGGGTAAATTCGTCCCTTTTCCCATTTAAAAATCTGGAAATTTGGCTAAGTGTAGAAATCAGTGAGTTTTTGGCCAACTTTGAGCAGTCATAACTCCTAGCTCAGGATGATCCAGGAGTAGTTCCAATTATGTTTAGAAATCCCTTGGAACGATCTTTCCAACGCCACTGAGTTTACTCGATTCCGAGTTCGTATGAGGGAGTTATGCCCTTTAGAAGTTGGGCAGTTGGAAGGGAAATCCGTCCGAAAATTTAAGGGCATTTTGGTCTTTTCACAAATTATTTCTTTTGAGATTACATTGTTGTATTAGGCTGATCTTTGGATCATTTTGTCCCATTTTTGAAAGAGAAAGAGTTAGGGTTCTTGAGAGTGAAGAAGGGAAGAAGGAGAAGAAGAAGAAGAAGAAGAAGAGGAGAAGGAAGAGGAGATCATAAGATTAGTCAAGATCATTGTGGATGTTCGTCGGGGGTGATCCCTATCAAGGTATGTGAGTTTTTGTGTGGGTTGATCCTTTCCCTCACACACACCAAGTTTATTCTATGATTTGAGAAAAGATTGGAATTAGTTGTTGAAGTTGTTAGTTGTTGTTGAAGTTATTGTCCGTTGTGAGACATGATTGGGTTGTGTATTTAAGTTGAAACCCATTGTATGTTGAGGGAATTATGATTCTAAGAGTTATGACCCTTTTGAAGTTGATTCACCATCAATTCTCAGCAAATTTTGGCTATCGTTCCCCATCTACGGGCGTGACCTACGGACCGTAGATCGATTGACGGTCCGTACTGGTCAACCGTCAATCGGGACAGAAGTTGGGTTTGTGGGGCATCGATCTACGGGCACGACCTACGGTTCGTAACCTGACCTACGGACCGTAAGTCCGAACCGTAGGTCAACACTCAGTCATTTTTTTAAAATGAATTCTGGGGAAGTCTCTGTCGCGATCTACGGACCTGCAGGATGGACCGTAAGTCCATCTACGGTCCGTCGATAGCGTCCGTAAGTGTCATCTGTGTCACCAGAAATCTGAAGTCTCAGCCAAATTTCCCCATTTCTTTTCTCACTTTCTTATTCATGTTCCAAAGTATTATACCTATGTTTTACAGTTGTTTCCGACACACCAAAGTACGTCTAACCGTTTAAGAATCCCTCTATAACATGTGATCGAACACCTTGAATTCATAATTCCGATTCAAGGAAAGATAGTTCCAAGTCAAGTGAAGTCAGAAGTCAAGAAAAAAAAGTATAGAGTTTCAAGCCAAGTAAGAGTCTCAAGTTTCAAGTCGAGTAAGAGTCTCAGTTTCAAGTTAAGTCATGAGTTTAAAGTTGAGTTCGTTTCTCAAAGTTATAAGGGAACTATGTATTCCCAAAGAAGTCTTAAAGAAATGTCTTTACATTTGAATAAGGTTGGAAACTGAGATTTCCAAAGGGGCCTTCGGGCTAGTTTTTGAGTAATCATCTCATATCAGCAGGAATAAATATGTTTTAAAAACATAAGAGCCAGTACATTTTTGGGAGTAGTATCGAGCACCGAATTGGGGGAGCGTTCAAAGAACCCACAGCCCCCATAGAACCATGTTAGCCACCATGGGAAGAAAAGGATCATACTTTTTAGATGAATCATTTTCATATTAGACTAGTGGATCCATTAGGCAGTTCAGGTCTTATACCTTTGGCCGGGTATAAGATGCTCTGGCAGCGTGAGGTCGATCGTTGTATCATCACTATAGCTCTTATGTGATGATTGTCGGTTCGAGAAGCTCCCACAACAGTTATTGTATTTTCATATGCAGAGATTATTGTATTTTTATATACATCAGTTCATTGTATTTCTATATACTTTTCAGGCTTATTGTATCTTTGTATACACACAGAGTTTATAGCATGTTTTAAACAGTCTTTCTTTATATCGTATTTGTTTTAAATTGCCTTATATTGAAAGAAGTCAGTCAGGTTGAGTTGAGTTGAGCTAGGTAAGCTGTTCAGTTTCTTCCAGATTTCCTTCTAGCCTTTGTTGCTTAGTTTCCAGCTCGCATACTCGTACATTCCATGTACTGATGCCAGTTGGCCTGCATCGTTTGATGATGCAGATTCAGGTACCCCGGATCAGCATCCTGCACGTCGTTGATCCAGCTGAGCACTCCAGAGTCAGTGGTGAGCCTCCCTGCATTTCGGAGGACTCAATTATTTTGTGTTCTTAGTTTTTGTTTTATTAGGATGTTGCGGGGTCTGTCCCAACATCCATCTCAGTATTTTAGAGGCTTCATAGACAAACAGTCAGTCAGTTAGTTTTGAGTCTCTTATCTATATACATATGTAAAAATTCTATTTTGAGATTCGAGTTGCCTTTATGACCATAATTTATAAGTTAAGTTGTTTTATAATATTGCATTGCATCGAGTTATTCTGTTGAGGTTTCCGCTGAGTTAAGAAAGCCAGGCCAAGGGTTCGCTTGGGGCCAGAAATGGTCTCCGGGTGCCGGTCCCACCCAGGGTGTAGGCTCGGGGCGTGACAAACTTTGTATCAGAGCCAAGAGTTCAAGAGTCCTAGGGAGTCTATGAAGCTGTGTCTGTAGAGTCCTAGTTATCGGTGTGAAGCGCGCCATATCTATAATTGGGAGGCTGCAACATTTAGGAAGATTTCTCATTTCTTTCACACTCATTGCATGCGTTAGAGTTGATCTCTAAAGAATTTCCTTCTAATTCACGCTTGCGCGTGTTTCAGATAGTCATGCCTCCACGAAGAGTTGGTAGAGGGCGTCTTCTTAGACGTTATGTTGATGAGCAAGAGTTACCTTATGCCCCGGGAGTGCAAGATCAAGGGGAAGTTTCTAATGCGGAGTTCAGAGAGGCAATTAGAATTCTGAGTCAAGCTATGACTAATCAAATTGGTAAAGGGGAGCTCGACAGGAAGGAGCTGACACTTCAAGGATTCGTGAGTTCTTGGGGATGAATCCTCCGAGTTTCATGGGTTCGAGCACTACTGAGGATCCAGAGGATTTCATTGAGGAGTTGAAGAAGATTTTTGATGTGATGCATGTGGCATATATTGAGCGAGTTGAACTAGCTGCTTATCAATTGAAGGATGTTGCTAGAACTTGGTTCGACCAGTGGAAAGGGGGCAGAGCTGAGAATGCACCACCTGCGAGTTGGGCCTATTTCGAGGAAGCTTTCTTGGGGCATTTCTTTCCTTGAGAATTGAGAGAGGCCAAGGTACGTGAGTTTCTTACACTTAAGCAGGAGTCCTTGAGTGTTCATGAGTACATTTTGAAGTTCACACAATTATCCCGCTATACTCCGGAGATGGTTGCGAACATGACGAATAGAATGAGCTTGTTTGTTGCGGGGCTGTTTTGGTTGTCGAGCAAGGAAGGTAGGGCTGCAATGCTTATCGGGGACATGGACATATCAAGGTTGATGGTTTATGTGCAGCAGGTTGAGGAAGAAAAGCTGAGGGACAGAGAAGAGTTCAAAAGCAAGAAAGCTAAGATCGGGAACGAGTCCGGCAGCAGAGAGGAAATTCAAACCGTTCCTCCTTTCAGCAAAGGCAACAGGGACCTGCTCCATCATTTGCTAGAGCACCTGCACCCAGATACAGAGGTGAATTTAATGTTCAGAATTCGAAGGACTTCAGGGCTAGACCAGCACAATCTTCGGGTAGTGTGGCGCAAGGGAGTAGTAAGCCTCCGGTTTGCGCCAAATGTGGTAGGAACCACTCAGGTATTTGTCGAGAGGGCTCCCTTGGTTGTTTCAAGTGTGGTCAGAATGGGCATTTCATGCGAGAGTGTCCAAAGAATAGGCAGGGTAATGGAGGCAATAAAGCACAGTCTTCTTCAGTTGTTCCACCAGACCGGACGGCACCTAGAGGAGCTACTTCTAGTGTAGGTGGAGGAGCAAACCGCCTTTATGCTATCACCAGTCGCCATGAGCAAGAGAATTCTCCGAATGTTGTCACTGGTATGATCAAAGTCTTTGCTTTTGATGTGTATGCTTTGTAGACCCAGGAGCGAGTTTATCTTTTGTAACTCTCTATGTTGCAAATCAGTTTGAGGTTCTTCCTGAAAGACTTTGTGAACCCATTTGTGTTTCTACACCTATTGGGGAGTCTATTCTAGCGAAAAGAGTTTATCGTGATTGTCCTGTTTCTATCAATCACAAGAGCACCATGGTTGATTTGTTTGAGTTAGACATGGTAGATTTTGATGTCATTCTAGGTATGGATTGGCTTCATGCTTGTTATGCATCGATAGATTGTAGAACTCGAGCAGTCAAGTTTCAGTTTTCGAATGAGCCAGGCATAGAGTGGAGTAGCAGTTCAGCAGTGCCTAAGGGTCGTTTTATTTCGTACCTTAAGGCAAGAAAGTTAGTTTCGAAGGGTTGTATCTATCACTTAGTCCGAGTTCATGACTCTAGTGTTGAGATACCTCATTTCCAGTCAGTTCCTATAGTAAGAGAGTTTCCAGAAGTTTTTCCTGATGATCTACCCGGAATTCCTCCTGAGAGAGAAATAGATTTCAGCATAGATCTTATTCCAAATACTCGTCCTATCTCTATTCCTCCATATAGAATGGCACCAGCAGAGTTGAAAGAGTTGAGAGAGCAGTTGAAGGATCTCCTAGATAAGGGTTTCATTCGACCAAGTGTCTCGCGTTGGGGCGCTCCAGTTTGTTTGTGAGAAAGAAAGATGGTTCCCTTAGAATGTGTATAGACTACCGCCAGTTGAATAAGGTTACCATCAAGAACAAGTACCCTCTTCCGAGGATTGATGACCTTTTCGATCAGCTTCAGGGTGCCACTTGTTTTTCAAAGATTGACCTTCGATCAGGCTATCATCAGTTAAGGGTAAGGGAATGTGATATCCCAAAAACAGCTTTCAGAACCAGGTATGGTCATTATGAGTTTTTGGTCATGTCCTTTGGTTTGACTAATGCACCGGCAGCTTTCATGGATTTGATGAATAGAGTCTTCAAACCTTATTTAGATATGTTTGTTATTGTCTTTATTGATGATATACTAGTTTATTCAAGGAATGAAGAAGATCATGCTAGTCATCTCAGAACAGTTCTTCAGACTTTGAAAGACAAGGAGTTGTATGCCAAGTTCTCTAAGTGTGAGTTTTGGCTTAA